>NC_142199.1:990000-995000 GCF_026936395.1 Plectropomus leopardus | reverse complement strand
TCAGAGTCAGAAACGACGTCCCCGAACACACATGCACCAGCAGAAAGACGGGAGTACATTACACGTGTGTGTGTGTGTGTGTGTGTGTGTGTGTGTGTGTGTGTGTGTGTGTGTGTGTGTGTGTGTGTGTGTGTGTGTGTGTGTGTGTGTGTGTCTGTGTGTGTGTGTGTGTGTGTGTGTGTGCGTGTGTGTGAAAGAAAGTTGCCGGCGGCTGCTGCTGCTCTAATCTTGATTAATCTCAGGAATAATCCACAAGGCGTCAGAAACCCACTTTTTTTTTTGGGGTGGGGTGGAGGTGCAGGTCTGTGTGAGGAGGCGTTAATCTCCCCCCTCCTCCTCCTCCTCCTCCTCCTCCTGTGATGGAGGGAGACACTTCAGAGGAAAGACAGCGCAGAGTTTCCTCTCAGGGTTTCACTTTAGAGACAGATTTTAATTTGGAGACTGATCAAAGACGTGCAGGTCACATCACGGTTTCCTCCTCCACCGTCATTAAAGCTGCAGCCTTGACAACTTTAGACACTTTACATCAGATCATCACCAAACTTTTTAAAGAAATAAAATAGCCAAATTTAAAAAAATCAACAAAACAGTTAGAAAAGAAATGTAACATGTCTGTGGTCTGGAGAAAGGTTTCCGGGTCAGTACATCACCAAAAAGGTTTCTACAATTTCTGTCAGTCTGAGCATCAAAAACTCAAAATGCCTCAGGTGTGAGACTGCCAGATTCATAGGAAGTCCTGATAAACGTGAGGTTTTTCAAAGTAAAGCGAGCTGTGGTGTTTGGCGTCGCGGCATATTTGTGCAGCGGGGAAAGTTTGGGATAAAATAGAGATAAAAATCTTACCTGAAGATGTTTCTGTGAAATATTAAATATCACACAGCAGCATCAGATGATATGATGAGTGTGTGTGTGTGTGTCTGTGTCTGTGTGTGTGTGTGTGTGAGAGAGAGAGAGAGAGGCTGTATTTGAGGCTCTATGGCTGCCTGAGAGCTTTAAAGCTCCTGACAGACAGAGAGCAGGGAGAGGAGACTCCACCCTGTGAATGGAAACCAGTGCAGACTGGAAAACACGGACCGGAGTTCTTCCTCCTCCTCCTCCTCCTCTGGTGTCCCGCTGACCTAAATCACAATTTATCAACAAGTTCTCACTTACAAGGATTTACTTTTGTTTTGGTGCAGACATTAACCCCTTGAAACCTGAGCAAATTGTTTTAATCTTGTCAAAAACAAGTAAGACAGCCAGTAACTTCATAAGAAATTACCCAAAATTAGCAGCGAATGCAAGAAAATACAGAAAAAGAAAAATTGTAAAAAAAAAAAAAACAACCCCAAAACGAACAAGGAAATGGACCGAAAAATTGCTAAAAATGTAAATGTAATTAAGTTGAAATATTTAATAATGTAATTTTGTTTTTCTTATAATAATTTTCTAATACTTTTCTCGCTTTTTTTCTGTCACATGATGTGTTCAAGGACAAATTTGAAAATCCAGGTGTCATTTTGGAAAAATGACACCTTTGAATATTCTGAACCTGTAAAAAATTTTATAAAGAAAATATTCACCAAAATGTTATAGAAATAAAATTGCCATTAAAAAAAATCACCAAAACTGCTACACGCACCAAAAGGAAGGAAAAAGAAAATCACCAAAAATGTCTTTTAAAAATCAGATGTTTTGTTTAATAACTAAAAAAAACAAACACAACAAAAACGAAAAAATCCCCCAAAATTTAAAAGAAAAAAAAATCCCCCAAAATTTCAAAATGAGAAAAAAATCATTATTCTTTTTTAATCATGCAAAATTAAAATAAATAAATAAATTGTAAAAATCATAAATATTTTAAAAGAAAAAATGACTCCTGAGACATGACTGCAGTCTCCCAATTAATTAAAAAAAAAAATCACAAAATTCAAAAGAAAAATAAAGAAGAAACTTTCTGTGAAGTTGTGTTACCTGCAGCACTGTCTAGATTTAAAAGTTTTTAAATAAAGGTTTTCGGGGTCAAGTGCATTAAAAAGCATCAAGGGCCCAGGGCCCCCTCTGATGGTAGAGACGCCCCTGCAGCCTCCAGCTCCGCTCCGTGCTCCTGACTCCGCTCCGTGTTTCTCCTCCTCCCTCCTGCTGGGGCCGGTCGGTCGGTCGGTGTCGGTGTGGAGCGGAGTGTTCAGGGAGCGGAGGAGGGAGCGGGACCGCCGAGCCCCGTGTCGCGGTCAGCAGGCTCAGAGCCGGAGCAGAGGGAGCAGCGGGAGCAGCGGGAGCAGCGGAGGGGAGGAGGGCCGGCCCGGGACCCCGACAGGAGCGTTTGAATCACAATAGAGGAGCCGGTGGTCGGAGAAAGGAGCCCGGCGGAGCTGCGCGGCGCTGCGGGGGATGTGCCTACACAATGGGAGACGACTCGCTGGCACCGTCCGGGACGCGGAGTAACGCTCTCCCGCGGGCTTGTTTGTCCTGATACCGGAGCAGGAGGAGCAGGAGGAGCAGGAGGAGGAGGAGGACTCCCGGCGGCGGGCGCGTCTTCCTCTGAAGGTGTTTGTGCGCATCCGGGACTCCTCTCCGTGCCCCGGACTCAGCGGCGGATCCGGTTTGTTGCATTTGTTGCCAGTTTGGATTCCGCTGGGATGAAGGCGGAATGTGTTTCCTGCGTCAAAGTGCGCGCTGCGTACACATCTGGATGAGAGGAAAGTCGGCTAGCTTTTTGTTTTTTTAACCTTTTGTGGAGAAGTTTTGGATTTTCACCCCAAACAGTCTGCAGAAACAAGCCTCAGTTTCATCTAAAACAGGAATATTAAACCCTCAGTCTGCAGAAACAAGCCTCAGTTTCATCTAAAACAGGAATATTAAACCCTCAGTCTGCAGAAACAAGCCTCAGTTTCATCTAAAACAGGAATATTAAACCCTCAGTCTGCAGAAACAAGCCTCAGTTTCATCTAAAACAGGAATATAAAACCCTCAGTCTGCAGAAACAAGCCTCAGTTTCATCTAAAACAGGAATATTAAACCCTCAGTCTGCAGAAACAAGCCTCAGTTTCATCTAAAACAGGAATATTAAACCCTCAGCCTGCAGAAACAAGCCTCAGTTTCATCTAAAAAAGGTAAAGAAAATCATCTTAAAATTGTTGTAGAAAACTTAATCTGCAGAAAAATCCTCTTTTTTCATTTATTTCTGGATATAAAACAGCTGCAGATCATTTTTGGTTTATTAAGGTGTTTTTTGGGGCGCTGTGAAGGGTCAGTGATGTACCTGCTGGACAGCGCTGAGGCCGACAGGATGGAGCGCGGCACGCCTCAGAGGAAAACGGTCTACCGGATCTCCCTCACGCTGGTGAAGAGGGAGAGTTTAGATGGCGAGGATGGCGTGCGGCGGGCGGAGAACCCCAAAGCAGGCTCTTTGAGGCGTGAGGGCTCGGTGGAGGTGCAGAGGAGCGGCCTGCTGGAGCAGCTGAAGGAGGTGGAGGAGGAGTCGGAGTCGGCGTCTCACGGCTACATGAGGAACTTCCGGACGTTCAGCACAGGGCAGCTGGAGCTGGGGAGGCTCAAACTGGCCCGGAGGCTCCTGAAGGAAAAGGCCAGCAGCCCGGTGGCGGAGAGCGCGGCGAGTCCGGAAATGCAGGATTCAGACGGACTTAAGGAGGATATTCGCACTGAACAAACAGAGGAGAAGAAGAGGAGGCTCCAGAAGGCGCGGAGCGTGGAGGAGAGGAGCACTGACCCTCCTCTGAACGCTGATGGGAAAATGTCTCACTCCAGGAGCAACGGGAAGGTGGCCCCGTCCCCGGAGACGCCACCTCTGAAACGCCCGCCCGGCCTTCTGCGCCGCAGCTTCAGCTTCAGGCACTGGAGCGGCGGTGAGCTGCTGCGCCTGCGGGCGCTCTCCAAAGATAAACACCACAGCAGCTCAGGATGCATTGGCCACAACGCCGCGCAGGACGCCGCCGAGAAGGAGGCTCCCGCCGTGCCCCCAGCCCCCCGCCTCGACCCCACTAGGCAGAAAAGCAGGACGCTGGAGGTCGGCGCCGTCCTGAACAAGACGGACTCCATGTTGGAGCTGAGCCGCTGGGAGCGGGCGCGGGGCAACAAGAACCGGACGCTGGACAACAGTGACCTGCTGCGGCTGGCGGCCGAGAAGGACGGGGCGGGAGGGGGCTTCCTGCTGAGGGGAGGGGGAGGGCGCTCCAGCGAGCGGAGGCTGGTTCGCTTCTTCAGCGGGATCTTCTCCAGGAGGGACGGGGCGTCCACGCCGGCGGGGAGCCCCGGCACCAACCGGTCTCTGCGGCGGAGCAAGAGGGCGGTGCTGTCGCAGTCCAGCACGGAGAGCATGAACGGAGGGAGCACCGAAGGTAATGACATCTCATTTCCTGTCTGCTGACACCTGTTGGGGGTCGTGTGACCGGCAGGTCGGCGCGTCGAGTGTTTCTTCACCTGCAAAGATGGCGTTCAGTCACTGAGAGAGTTGATTTTATTTTGGTCTTTAGCAGCACGTAAACACGCTGTGGACCCTTGAAAGAAGCAGCTATAACATGTAATCCCTTAGAATTACATCTTAAGATAAAGCAAAGTGTACGTTAAAACCCCTTAACATAAAGCAAAGTCTTTTTGTGCCCCCCAAAAATGAAGCAAAGCTACTTGTCCCCATAATCCCTTCATATGTCCCATATGTCCTTCATATGTCATATGACACAAAACCTACTGTTGGCTTCTTAAAATGACCCCTTAAAATAACCTCTTACAACAACAACTTTACTAGAAGCAAAGTCTTTGTGTAACCCCTTAAAATGTCTACTCAAAATGGTACAAAGTCTTCTTGTGTCCCCTTAAAACAAAGCAAAGCAAAGTTTACTTGTTACTACCCGTTAAAATGAACCTTAAAACGATGCTAAGCCTACTTGCGCCCCCTTAAAATTGAGCAAAATCTACTTGTAATCCTCAAAATAATGTCAAGTGTACTTGGGACGTCTTAAATAATAGTTTTTTTTTCCTATTTACAATAACAAGAAAAGCCT
>NC_142199.1:965000-985000 GCF_026936395.1 Plectropomus leopardus | reverse complement strand
TGTCTTGAAATCCTCTGAACGTCCTGAAATACAGATAATGTACTCATATTTGAGAAATGTCCAGAAATCCTATAATTGTTCAAAAATCCTAAAATTGTCCTAAAAATCCTCAAAACATGTGTGAAGTTGCTGCTGACCCCTGACCTCTGGTCACTTTGACAAAACCTGTTGACAGATAAAGACCAAACTCTGCGACAAAACATGTAAAAATAAAAATATAAAGTAATAATAAGAGAGAGAATAAATACATAAATGTACATAAAAATAAATATTTAAAGTGCATGTGTGGAATTATATCATAACACAACCTACGAGTGTGTGCGTGTCCACCGCTGCCGCCGAGGCAACGTTGGCGTGCAGGGGAGCGTCACTGGACCCGCCCCCCGCTGCTTAAAGCGCTTATATAAGACTCAAATCCATCCAGATGAGACGGACGCTCACTGACGCAACACACACACACACACACACACACACACACACACACTGATACCCATCAGCATCAGCAGCAAAGACTCAAGCTTTAAAAACACGCAGGTTATGATGTAAGCAGGCTGAAACACACACACACACAGACAGAGCGTAGTGCAGCCGTCCTCCTCAGCGTGTTTCCATGCAGAATCTGTCGTTAGCAGAACAAAAGCAGCCGTAATCAAAGAGGAGGCAGAGCTGAAGACGTAAACCCCGAAATTAACCCAAACGTCACTGAGTGTCTGTACAAACACCAGTTACACCAGTTACACCAGTTTACACCAGTTTACACCAGTTACGCCAATATATCTGTCTGATATTGACTCTAAACTTCACTTTTCTACCACGATTCCACTGATCTGTGACAGGCAACACGCTCAGATATTTTACACACACACACACACACACACACACACACACAGGTCTAGGTTACAAATGCCGTCTAATTCTGCTTCTACACGATAAGCTCTCTGATTAAATGGGCACCTCACAGATCTGCAGCGGGAAGCCTGGAGAGAGTGTGTGTGAGTGTGTATGTGTGTGTGTGTGTGTGTGTGTGTGTGTGTGTGTGTGTGTGTGTAGATGATGAACCAGTTGTCTGCTGGTGTGACGGTGGTTTATTTGATTTGGGATGAAAGCGAGCAGCGTGCTGCTGACTCTGTGTGTGTGTGTGTGTGTGTGTGTGTGTGTGTGTGTGTGTGTGTGTGTGTGTGTGTTGGGGGATGGTTCAGGCTGCCTGATTAAAATGCTGATATTTAGGTCAGTCAGTGTGTGTGTGTGCGTGTGTGTGTATTAAGCTTGTGATAGTGTGTGTGTGTGTGTGTGTGTGTGTGTGTGTGTGTGTGTGTGTGTGTGTACTCCATGTATCATGATCATATTTTATTGGCGATGGATGAACAGATTTGAACCTAGAACCTGTTTTACGCGTTTACACAGAGAACCGTGTGGAAAATGTTCCCGTAAAATCGACGAGACTTTTGCCCTCAGATCTGCGGTCGACTCAGATCCTGTGAAACCTGAGCAAATTGGCTTGATTAAAAAAAATAAGAAGAAATAAATAAAAAACTAACAAGCCAGTTTTCAGATAATTTTTTTCACCTTTTCTTTTGTAATTTGCATGACATTTCCTGCCAAGTTTTCCTTTATCCTCTCTCCCGTATTCTGGAGAGAAATCGGACAGATTTTCTCTGAGTGCAGAGGTTCAAATGCTCGTGAAAGCCGCCTGAAGAGAGAAAATGAACGTAAATCGTCATATATATGTAAATATATATATAAATATATATATATACATATGAAAGAGAGGCTTGCAGCAGGTCAGTCTGTTTCTGTTGACATGAAAAGGTTCATGAACGTGTGGTCGAACCAACATCAGATAAAAAAGTCAGTTTCTGTTTTGCATAATCTCAAAGTGTGACAGTAAATCCGGCCAGAGTGTGAACGTGTGTGTGTGTGTGTGTGTGTGTGTGTGTGTGTGTGTGTGTGTGTGTGTGTGTGTGTGTGTGTGAGCGTGTGTGCGTGTGAGCGTGTGAGTGTTCCTCGTCCTGCAGAGAAGATTTAACCTTTAACGTGCTGTTACTCCTGTTAAAAATCGTTCGTCCTTCATTGTTGCAAATGTTACTTACACTGACCTTAAATATTAAACAAAAAAAATGTAAAAACAAAACAAAAATAATTACAATTACAAATCACAAATTAGGTAAAAAATGATTACTCAAAATCATCAATGCTTCTAATGAATGACATATTCAAATCTGCGGAAATAAAAATACAAATCCCACTACACTTAAGTTTATTAAAAATTAAAAAATTTTAAAAATTTTTGTGGTGTCTTCATCCAAAACATCAGTGGTTTCTTCACACAAACAGGCATTTAAAGGTTTAAAATTCTGAAAATGAACGTTGAGTGCTCTGATCAACTCTGAACTTCTTTCAAATATTAAAAGAAATTGAAAAATAAAAACATATTTTTATGGGGGATTATTGACGGACGCTGCAGCTGCAGATTGTGAGTAAAGTTTTGTGTCTTTAGTTTTCCACCTGCAACATCTGAAGGTCTTTGATTGGGTGTTTGTTACAGAAATGCATTGTGGGAGTTGTAGTTGGCCTTAACTTTATATGGAAGATATTTAACACATCTTTGTTGTGATGATTCAGCAGCTGTTTTCGTGATAGTTTTAAAATCGGTCTTAAATCTAGTTCCTGTCGGCGCTGAAAGGGTTAACAGCCTCTTAGCTTTCGTCTGGACCCTGCGGATCGCCTCCTCTTCCTCCTCTTCCTCCTCTTCCTCTCCGTATCCTCTGAATATTCTCTCTCACACCTGCTGCGCTCGCATCACTGACGTGTTGTCTCAGTCCGCCGCCTCGCGCTGCCAGCAGCTCCGACGTCCCGCCGTCCTCTCTGTCCTCTCTGTCCTCTCCGTCCTCTCCGTCCGCCGCCGCCGTCCCTTCACCTCCCGTGTCCTCGGGAACAGCTGGCCGGAGCCTCACACAGGGCTCGCCGTTGTCCGTGAGATGGGAAGCTGACTCTGCGCCAGGATCGAGCCGAGCGTCGATGACGTTCAGAGCTCCCGTTACAGTTTCACGCGCCGCTGCTTCCTGTCAAAGTGTCACAGCGGCGTTAAATTTAAGAATATGATATGAACTCAGATATTATTCATATGCAAATGTTTCATTTCAAATTTCTATCAAATAACATTTCTGCAGCTTTACAGTGAGGTTTAGTTATGGTTGAGGTGAAAAATAAGTGGACATGGAACAAAAAGTATTTTATAGATCTCCGCATTTTCCTGGTTGCCTTTTACTTTTTAATTTGCGTTTTTAAATTATAAAAAAAAAAAAGGTACATGTGAGTAACAAACAACAGCTCAAATTTCTATGGAAGAATAACAAAAAAATCTGAGACAGAAACCTCTTTGAAATTTACTGCAAATGTAGTTTTATTATGTTTTCAGGTTGTCTGTCCATATGCCTGTCCTGTTCCTGTAACTGTAATATCTCTTTGAAGGAATTTCTTAAAATTTGGCACGAACGTCCAGTTGGACTCAATGTAAACTGATAAGATTTTGGTGGTCGAATGTCAAAGGTCAATGTCCCTGTAACCTGCATTGGTCTTATTCTTGTGAATGTAATACCTCAAGAACACTCTCAGATAATATTTTTCGAATTTGGCACAAACATCCACAGTCAAAGATGAAGTGATTAGATTTTCAAAGGTCACTGTGACCTTGTCTTTCTCATTCTTGTAAACACAATATCTCCAGAATACCTTGAAGGATTGTTTTTTTAATTTAGCACAAACGTCCACTTCTAGTTCAAAGGAAAAAAACAAAACTTAATTTTCAAAACACAAAAATTCTGTCTAGAAATTTTGCAGGAATTTCTTAAAATTTGGCACACACGTCCACGTCTAGTAAAAAAAACAAAAAAACAAACTTAAATACATAAGTAAATAAATAATTTTTTAAGGAAGTCAAATTAAAAATCAAAACTCTCCACTTTGCAGGGTATTCCTTTAATTTTAACACAAATGTGTAGCTTGACTCTAGAATAAACAGGCTAGAATTTGGCGGTCAAAGGTCAAAGTCACTGTGACTGTACGTGCAAAAAGTGAAAAAACGCCCAAAGTTGCAAAGGAAGACGACATGAAAAACTGAGACATGAAACTCTTGCAAATTTCTGGTAAATGTAGTTTTATTTTGGTGAGAGAGCCGCAGCAGAAATGTCGATGTTGAAACACAGCGAGCAGCATGACTTTATGTTGTGTGTGTGCCGAACACAGTCAGCAGACCCTCCCCCGCCTGTCACACCCTCTAAGACCACACACACACACACACACACACACACACACACACACACACACACAGATATACAGTAACGAGCACAGTCGTCTCCGTCAGTGGACGACCTCGAATGGTTGCGGCAGCTCTGAGGTCAGAGGGCGGAGCTCGTTCATCAGGGCGTTTACACAGTTTTTAAACTCATTTTAAATTTCATTTCAGGTTTTTGGGCATTTTTTTATGTCTCTTAAAGATGAATATATTTTTAAAAACAGACAGAAATATTGTCTTTATTTTAAATTAAACCCAGCGCCTCTCTTTCTGCTGTAATTACCCAGCATGCTCTCTGCTCGGGGTTACTGCGGGTCGTGTGTCGACCTCTCGGCGGCCTCCCGCCGCCCTCTGTGTGTGTGTGTTATTTGACATGACACAGTGTGTGACAATGAGGTCCAGACACTGACATGAATACTAAACAGCTCCGCAGACCAGACAATCACCAGCACCCCGAGCTCAGAGGTCAGAGGTCAGAGGTCAGAGGTCAGATCCACTTCACTCCCGTCAGTCAGTGAGAAACATGATGCTGCTGCAGGAAAACTCACCGCTGAGCAGCAAACTGCAGCAGAGACTCCTGCAGTCTGTAGACCTCAAATCCATCACCGTTTATGAACACTTTACCTCGACTTTTACTTGTTTTTTTGCCCTCATGTTAATATCCAACTAATAAAAAAGGACATCGACAGTTTCATGTGGCCGTGGTGTGTTACACTGTAATAAACATATGATTTATTATTATTGATTAAACTTTCCAGCATTATATCAAAATAAAAAGCTCCATCTGAAACAGACTTCAGGTAAATTGAAGCACATTGTGCTGATAATAGGCCAACCTCTCCTGACTGCAGGACTCTGACTTCAGCTTCTGTCAAATTTTTGTGCTGTCATTTTACTCAGGAATTAAAAACCTATAGCTGCCGACAGCCTGCCGACATTCACAGTTAGAGAAAGGCTGAAAATAAGCTCATGTGCTTGTGGCCCCGGCCCCCCAAAACATTACATCTGCCCCTGGTGATAATATTGAGAGCTCAGCGCGAGCGGCCGGATGAGACACGGAGCGACGCGTCCCGCTGTTTCTAAATAATTCATCCAAAGTCTGATTAAAGCTGAAACTAACACAGAGTCGTCTGTAAGTGTAAAGAAGTCACTTTCACCTCTGCAGATGTGTCTGTTTCAGACACTTTGGTGCTGTGAGGAGAAGCTGCGCTCTGTTTGTCTGTCTCACTGCGCTGCTGTCGGACCATCAGCTGTTCGATCCGCCATGATGAAATGCTGTGGCTGTCAAACACTCAGCTGTTCGACAGTCAAAGTCCTTCACTTTTTACATGATTGTTCAACACTTCTGTCCTCGCTGTGTTTTGGCGTGAGATTTACCTCTGTGTCATGTTAATAGAATTTAAATAACGTGGGTAAGTGCTGAGTGAAGCTGGAGTGTGTGTGTGTGTGTGTGTGTGTGTGTAAGTTGGTGGATCGGGGGGGTGGGGGTGTTAAGGGTCATTTTAGGTGTGAGGACTAAGTGTAAAGTTAAAGTGTCTGATGAACCCTTTAAAATCACTAAGCTAACCTCTGCCCCTCCTCCTCCTCTCCTCCTCTGGGGTCATACTAATATTGTCTTTGGGGCAGTTATTATCTGCACACGCTCACACAGACACACACACACACACACACACACACACACACACACACACACACACACAGACAGAGGAGATATGAAAATGAAAAATGTGGATTGTGCAGCGTCTCTTATGAAGCTGTCTGTTTCTCAGACTAACCAAGACGAATGAACCTGTTTAATGTTTGTTTAATTTGTTTGTTTTTTTATCTTCTTAGTGTGTGTGTGTGTGTGTGTGTGTGTGTGTGTGTGTGCGTGTGTGCGTGTGTGTGTGTGTTGAACAGAGAGCAGGTGTGCAGCTCTGTACTGTGAGTGTGTGTGTGGTTAACCTGTCCGACAGGTTTAATTAACGGCAGAGGCAAATAGAAAATGACAGACAGAAGCACACACACACACACACACACACACACACACACACACACACACACACACACACACACACACACACACACACACAGAGCGGCCGTCATCACCTGACTGACAGCAGAGGTTTTCCATTCAAAAGCAGCTTTATCGTCCCGTCGTCTCTGAACAACAGCTCATCATCACTGATGGAAAAGTTAAACTCCACCTGAAGCACCTTTCTGTCATCCAGCAGATCTTCATTCACACAGCAGCCAAAATACAAAACCAAAGCAGCTTTTATGCATCAGAACGGATGATGATGATGATGATGATGATGATGATGAGAAAACAAGTAGACCAACAAAGAATATGAAGAAACATTTTAATCACACCATCAGAAAAAGGTTTTTTTCACTCTGAATTCTTAAAATCTAAAACCACAAATGACGAAAAGAAATGTTGCTTGAAGTACTTTTTATTTATAAAAGATAAATTTACAGGTGAAGACAGAGATGCATTAAACGTCGCTAGAAGGCACCAGAAAAAAAAAAGATTAAACTTCAAATTATTCTAATGTGATGCAATGAAGGTCTGTTCTGTTGTGTTTTTCATGTCTTTTTTGGCTCAGTGGAAACAGTTGTAAGTCTGTTATCAGGATGTTTCCTCAGGATTTCTTTTCCCGAAAAAATCTACATAAATCAAGTCTAGATAAATGTTGTTTTTTAACATTTATTCAGTCAGTTGTCGTGTTTTTATAGATAATAAGCCACACTTTTCGGCGTATTTTAAAACAGGATTTGGTGATGAAAAGTGATGATAAAAATTTAAAGGTCTCTTGTAATGTACGCAATATTTTTCAATCCATGTTTAAAGCTGTAATTATAGTGCTTTTTTGACTGTTTTCTGGGATTTTTCTTACCTTTAGATGAGTCAAAAGTGTCAAATTCAGTGTAAACATATAAAATGAGCACTAATTTAAGTTCTAAGATGACCAAAATCTGTCCAAAAAATTATTTAAAATACACAATAATGATTCACATCTTTTAGCGCCTCTCAGTGTCACACTTTGAAGGTGTTAAATGGTTTGAAACGTGCGTTTTTAACGTAGCTGTGTATATTGATGTGTGGGCCTGTATGTGGCGCCCAAACAGCTGAAAAATAATGAATCAAATCTAAAAACAGACGTGAAAACAGCCGAAGGAGACGAGAGGAGAAAGGACGATGAACCCATGTGAGCAGGACAGAGACGGCGTGAAGGTCGGAGGCCGAGATAATATCATGTCAGGTGTGACCGATGAGGCGGCTGCTCTGATTCGTCACAGTCACACCAAGGGTTAACCCCCAACACACACACACACACACACACACACACACACACACACACACACACACACACACACACACACACACACACACACACACACACACACACAGATGTAATCCACCCTGCCCTGAGGGAAGAGCTGCCACGCTCCACCCAGCATCCCTCTGTGTGTTAAAGACAATGGTGTTATTAAAGCTGCGTCCCCCGGGGCGCTGCAAGTGTGTGTGTGTGAGTGTGAGTGTGTGAGTGTGTGTGTTTTGTTAAATACTGCTTTTCTTATTTTTATTTTTCTTCGGGTTTTTTTTTCATTTTGTTTTTATTTATAATTTTTTTTCTAGAATTTTTTTGTTTGTTTTATTTAGTATTGTTGTTTTTATTTTTACAGCTCTTGATATTATTTTGTTTTTTAATTTTGTATTTTTTTTATAATTTGTTTTTTTCTAAATTAATTATTATTTTTATTAATATCTTCTTATTTATTGATTTTATCATTTTTGATGTTTGGTTTTATTTATAATTTTTGTTTTATTTTCTGATTTATTTATAACTTTAGTTTTATTTACTTTTTTGAAAATGTTTACCAAAACATTTGGTAGTATTTTCTTATTTACTACTTATGGTCGCATTTCTAACTTATTTCTTATTTATCTATTTTGTTTTCATTTTTTAAAATATTTTTTTACTTTTACCGTTTTTGGTTTCACTCTGATAGTGTTTCCTGTAATAAACATTTTTCTAATAACGTGCATCATTTAATCTCAGATTTGTGGCGATATTTGATCGATGAGGGAGGTGTTCAGAAACGTGGTCGAGAGCGTGTTTGGAGGGATGAGCGGCGTGTCGAGCGTTTTGTGGTCGAGGCGTGTCGCGTTGTCACAGACGTGTCGCCTGTTCGTCGTGTTTACCTTCGCACTTCAGTCAGAACCAGTTTTCAGATTCCCAGCATGCCTCAGGACACACGTGTCGAGGCGTGTGATGTAATCATGATGTCAGCGTGAGCCGCCGCCGTCTGCCCTCCGTGTGAAACAGGACGTGACTCAGCAGCAGGAAGTTGGTGTCGTGAAGTTTGAACCCTGAATTAGTGACGTAAAGTCTGTAACGGATGCGCTGAGTTTGTTTTCGAGTTTCTTGACGCCGCTCTGCTCGTTTGGAGTTCGTTCCAGTCCACGTGTTTTTCTTCTGTTGGTGTTATTTTCTTCAGATATGTCTCTGATTCACTCTGTGTTTTTTTCTGTTATTGCGTTCGTTTTTTCTCGGTGTTATTCTGTTTTAGGTTGTGGTTTTATTATTTATTTATTTGGTTTTATTCAGTATTTTGGATTTGATAGATTTTTTAAATTTATTTTTTATTGACAATGTTTGGTGTTTTGGTCATTTGGTCATATTTATAAGTTTTGGTTTTACTTTTTGTATTTACTTTTTTTGTTTTATTTATTACTTTAGTTAACTTTTTAAAAAAATATGTTTTACGATTTTTTTGTTTTATTTCTAACTTGTGTTTCATTTAATATGTATTTATTTATTTTTTGTTACTTTTTTTATTTCTAACTTAAGTTTTATTTACTTTTTAATATATATTTTTATTTTATATTTACCATTTTTGGTTTTATTACTAACTTTAGTTTTTTTGTTGTTGTTTACATTTTGGGGTTGTTTCCTGCGCAGGACGTCGGCACACGTCTGCTCTGCAGCTGGAACCACATGATATAATACACAACACACAGAGTAGCTGAGTGTGTGTGTGTGTGTGTGTGTGTGTGTGTGTGTGTGTGTGTGTGTGTGTGTTGGCTGGCTGCCATCTTTTCTTTATTGTCTGCCTCTGATAGTTTTCCTCCCCCCCTCTCTCTCTCTCTCTCTCCGTCCATCCCTCCGTCTCCTCCCGTCCTGTCTCCAGCTGTTTTATGTCCACTCGTCTGGTTTGTCTTTGTGTGTGTGTGTTTTGTGTTTCTCGACGTTTTTCGAGGTCTTAGTGGATCCACCATCAGACCGGCGTTCATGATCCCGTCGGGACGAACTGTAGCGACTTTGGTGATCTTCTGACTTTTCGTAGCGCCATCGTGGCGTCAGCGTTTTTACGTGTTCTGTACTTACCCGGACTCTGCTAACTACTGCTAATTAGCAACATGCTAACATGCTAAAATACGCCGGCAAACGTGATACACGCTAAACATTAGCTGCTAGCACGACTCTTAGTCTAATTAACTCGTTAGCGATTAAGGTTAAGTCTCAAAAACGCCTTCAGGGAATTTCTGCCACTTTGGCACAAACGTCCACAGTGAGTCACAGGTGAACTGATCAGAATCTGCTGGTCGGCTGAAAACCGCGCGGTGATATTTCTAGTTGAAGCAGAAATGTTCCTTTTACTTTTACTTTTTTGGTTTTGTGCGTCCGTGGCTGGCTGCCGTTGTTTTGGTATTTGCTGTGTAAACGGAGTCGAAGCTGCTGCGTCACAGGCGACTTCATGATCTGGACTCGAAACGGTCCGGCCTCCGTGTGCCGGCACCTGCGGAGCGGAAACGTCTGGATCATGATGTGTTTTTGTGCCTGCCGTGTTTCAGATGTTCAGATGATCCGGTGACACGTTAAAATCGTGTTTCTGCTTAGACGCGTTTGAACAGACCAACGCCTTTCGTTCACCGGTTATGGTCTTATAGTGGCTTCCTTTATGAAGTTCGGTTTTATTGTGAATTTTTGGTGTTGATTACAATTTTTGGTTGTTTTTTTAAACCATTTTATTTATTTTTTCCAATTTTAATATTTTTAAAAAAATGATTTTTGTTTTTTATGTCTGTTTTGACTGAAAGTTCGCTGTACTTTTTCTTAGTTTTTTGTTTATTTTATTTCTACATTTTTATTTTTTTGTGTTATTTCAATTTTGTTTACATATTTTGTTTCTATTTTTACATCCTAATTTTGTTTTATTTTATTTTTAATTGCATTTTTTTGGGGACATCTGGCTTTATATTAATTATCAATGAAATTTGTTCAACTTTCTTTATATTAACAGCTTTAGATGTATGTTGCTTTTATATAGAATCTTTATTTTGCGTTTACTTGCCATATATATGCCATTTTTTAAAATTTGTTTTTATAAATAATTTGGTTTCAGTTATTTTGTTTGATTTGTAAATGTTGTTTATTTTACTTTTATTTATTCATTTTGGTGTTATTGTTTGTTCTCTTTACTGTTTTCTGTGTTACTTGTGTTGTTTTATTCGTACTCTTTATCTTGGTTATATATGTGATTTTTGTGTGTGTGTGTGTGTGTGTGTGTGTGTGTGTGTGTGTGTGTGTGTGTGTTTGTGTGTGTTAATCTCCTGTGAGCTTTGGGTTTATTTCGGTTTCGTTAATGTTTTTGATTTACTTTTTGAGAAACAGATTTCACATCTGAAACTGGTAAATATCTGGAACATCACGTTTTGCGGCTGCTCTGTTAAAATCCTCCGCTATCGTCATAAAGCAGCTCTCGTGCACGTTTTCCTCTCCGTGAACGCTTCT
Organism: Plectropomus leopardus; assembly: GCF_026936395.1. Classification (NCBI taxonomy): domain Eukaryota; kingdom Metazoa; phylum Chordata; class Actinopteri; order Perciformes; family Serranidae; genus Plectropomus; species Plectropomus leopardus. Next base: position 973,924 of record NC_142199.1, on the reverse strand, counting down.
CTTTACCTCCCGTCTACGTTGTCGGAGGAAAACACCAAATATCTCGTCTTTAAAAACCTGATTTTTCAGTTTTTTCCGCTTTCTGTTTTTATGGTTCGCCTCCGTTCATGATATCTTGTATAATTAATAGTACCTATAAAATGCTATTTATGCGTCTGCAGAGATGTTTCAAATCCAGCAGAGAGGGAACGTGGGAATTTAAGCAGCGAGAGAGGAAATGAAAGTCAGAGTCGTGGCGTTCCTGGCTTTCATTTGCATCGTTTGATCTTCATCTTATTTTTATCCTTCACGTCCTCCTTTCATCCTCCTTCAGTACATCTCTCCTCTCTGCTGTTTCTGTGTGTGTGTGTGTGTGTGTGTGTGTGTGTGTGTGTGTGTGTGTGTGTGTGTGTGTGAAATGCTGGGACATGTCTCCGCGCTTTGTGTCCGGCGTCCGTCCGTCCGTCAGATCTGAATGTCCGTGTTGTCTGTCCCCGTTGCGTCTCTGTTGTTGGTAAACACGTCGCTCACTCACGCTGCATATTTACAAACTGCAGCTGATTTTCACGAGTTGAAAGAAGCTCAAAAATGTGTTTTTTTAGATTTGAGGTGGGAACTAAGTCCGAGCTTCGTTTCTGATGGTTCGGACATCAGTTGGTCCGTTTCAGATACAGATCTCGGGTTGGCAGGTTGGAGGATTTGGGATTAACCTTTGCTTTGGTGTCAGAGGAGTTTGGTTTAAAACTCTTAAAGGTTTCAGGTCTTGGACTCTTTTTGGGTTCTTGTGGTATTTCGAGTGTTTGTGCTCAACAGATTAATGTGAAAAGTCGTTTTCGCACCGCAGTCTCAAAGGTTTAAACAAATACGGTTTGAGATGGAAACTCGTCGGTTGCTCGTGTTTTTTGTTGGAGGGGAAACCTCTCTGGTCTTCTGTTGTTTTGTCCCTTAATTCTTAATATTTGTCTTTCTGAAGCCGTCAGACTCAGCAGTTCAGAATCTGAATCTGACTCAGCGAGCGGCGTTTTCACGCGCTCCCCTCGCTCTCTGAGGGAGAACCCAAACACAAGGAGAAACAAAGGAGTGAAATGAGACTGAATTAATGCTGGGAGTTATTCTGGAGAGCGCCAGGAGTCCTGCGCCTCCTCTGAAGGCGTCCTGCGCCTCCCCTCGTGGTGCTTCAGTCTTTTCTTGCTCTCGGTGTTGGCTCAGAGGCAAAGGATGGAGGGATGGAGGGATGGAGGGATGGAGGATGGTTTTAGTCCCTCGACGCTCGCTCTCATTTCTAAGTTTTTCCTCCCTGAGCGATGACAAACTAAACTCGTTTTTTCTCCGTCTCCGTCCATCTGTTTCTCTCCATCTGTTTGTCCTCTTTTTCATCTACATTTCTGTCCCATCTTACCTGACGACTGTCTTTTCACCAATCTTCTCATCTTCTTTTGTCCGTCCCTTTGTCTCTATCTCTTGAACATGATATCTCGAGATAGCCTTGAGGGAATTTTATCAAATTTGGCACAAACGTCACTTTTGAGTCACAGATGAACTGATTGGACTTTTGTGGTCAAAGGTCAAGACTTTGACCTTGTGTCTGTCTTATTCTTATATAATTTGACATCTTAAGAAGGCGCACAGGGAATATCCTAAAATTTGGCACAAATGTCCAGTTTAACTGATGACAGTTTGGTGTTCAAAGGTCAAGGTTATTGTAACCTTCTCTGTCTTCGTCTTGTAAATGTGGTATCTCAAGAATACCGTGAGAGAAGCGTTTGTGGCACAACCTTTTAGTCGTGTATGAACTGAGTAGACTTTGGTTGTCACATTTCAAAAGTCAAGGTCACTGTAAGCTTGTGTCCTGTGTGTTTTGTCAACTTTGGCACAAACGTCCGCCTGGACACAGTGATGAACTGATTAGAATTTGGACCATAACTCAATCATTCTTGCGCTTATTAAGACAAAATTTCACACAAACGTCTAACAGGATAAAATGATGACGTGACGACGTTTTCCATCCAAAAGGTCAAAGGTCAACTTCATCGTGACATCATAATGAAGGGGAGACATTTGGTCAGAGACAGAATTGGTGACTCAAATCTGTAAACTGAATTTAACTTGTTTTAGTCAGAACATGGCCGATACTTGATACAAACTGTGTGTGTGTGTGTGTGTGTGTGTGTGTGTGTGTGTGTGTGTTTGAGAGCTGTGGGATTGATTAGGTTCAGGTGTGCCGCCCACATGTGGCCAGATGTTTTACTTTTCTAACCCTCTGAAACTCGCCCGGACTTTCCCTCCACTCGCCCACTCAGCACAGTTTTGCCCAGTCAGCATTTTTTCTGTATTCTCTGAGTCCTGTGTGGCGTTCATGAGCTGTTCAGCATTTTGTAAAAGAATTTCAAAGTAAGCGGCAAAAAGTCAACAATGCAGATATCCTTAATCAACTGTTTTTAATTTGCTCACCACCAGTTATGTTCAGTTAAATTAGCGTACTCAAACAAAGAAGTACATCAAACAGCAATCAAAGTGTGTTTAAAGCAAACCGAAGATAAAGAACGGCATTGGAGAAATTATGCTGCCGGAATAGTTTGAAAAGATTTTAAGGCTGTTTGGACAATTTTTCAGCATGTTTAGGGCTGCTGCAAGGTATTATTTTTATCATCTATAATTGTTTTAAATTGCAAAGTTCGTAAAATGTCAGAAAATAGTGAAATATATCCAAGGTAACATCTTTAAATGTCTATTTTGTCCAAATAACAGTCCAAAATCCAAATATATATATTTGGATTTTGGACTGTTATCATATTATATTATATTTTATATATATTGTTTTATATATTATTATATTATATATATATATATATATATATATATATATAGAGAGAGAGAGAGAGAGAGAGAGAGAGTTTTGTCTGAAACACAGAAAATTTATGCATCAAATATTGCACTTTTCAGCTCTTTTATCAAAATAATTGGTGATTAATTATCTGTTGATTGACAGTTGCAGTGATCAACTAAATTTTTTGTCAAATTTGGCACAAACATGCACCTGGACTCTAGTATTCACTGATTAGAATTTTGTGGCCGTAGGTCTCAGTGATATTTTGTATGTCTCACTCTTGTGAACACGACATCTAAAGAAAACTGAGGACCTTTCTTCAAATTTGGCACAAACGTCCGCTTTGATTCGAGGATGAGCTGATGGTTGGTCACGTGGTGTAGTGACTTGTTGTTTTAGCAACAAATGTGTGTTTTTTTGGTGTTTTTTTTCGTGAATGTGATTGACAGCCAGGACGTTTTTTGGGCCAAAGCAAAATTGTGATTCTGTCACGTGCTGATCAACATAGTCACAGATAACGGTTTAAACTGAAGTCACACTTATTGAATATTTGGCATTTTCTAAGTAAAACATTGTCTTTTCTTACTGAAGTGTATCAAGGTTTAAATATTAGTGAAGGCGTCCCGCTGCTGCTGGGAATCATCAGCTTTTGATGCTCAGATTTTTGTAGCCGGTCGAGCTGCCTCACCCTGACCCGCCCTGATGGTCGGTCACCTGGCGAAGCGGCCAGTCGTGAGTGGCACTGGGAACCAGTAGAGAGGAACTGGAGGGCCCCCTAAAAAACAGGAAGCAGCTGGATCAACATCCTGCCTGGCAGAGAGGGGAGGGGCTGCGGCGGCACAGGACGCCGTTTGTAAAAACCCCGACAATGTCCCCCTCTGTGTGTCCACCGGCCAATCAGAGCGCTTCTTTCTGGATTCTTTCCAGACGGATACCAATCACACACACACACACACACACACACACACACACACACACACACACACACACACACACACACACTCTGAGGCAGCAGCTCTAATAATAGTCCAGACCACGACCGTCCAGCAGAAACAGAGTCAGTAAAGGGCGGTTCTGTCACGGGATTTTGTTATCTGGTTGTGGAACAAATTTGGACTTTTACTGTGAAAGAATGAGCCATTACTTCCTGATTCAGACTGTATCATAGCAACATCTGGAGACAAACACAACAGCTGCCGTCGTGCAGAAAATGCATCTGACAGAATGAAGAAACGATTAAATTTGTATCTTCTTTAAAAAGAAATAGATTATCAGTGTAGCTGGAAATCAGACACTTCAGCTTCAGTAATTATCTTTTCTTTCAAATTATCCTTTCACAGATTTTTCCAAAAGAAAGGCTTTTAAAATATTAAAAAATAAAATAAAAAAAAAGAGAGATAGGTACTGAATTAAGGGACCTGTAGGTGAAAAAATAATTTATTATAATAATAAATAGTAAATAAAGTAAGTGATAAAATAAATAAATAAATGATAGCGATAAATAAGGAAGGTAATAAAATAAAAAAACTAAAGTAATAAATAAACATATTATAAATAAGGAAAGTAAGAAACGAATTAAGTAGAAAATACAAAAATAAATAAGCAAAGTAAGTAAAAAGTATTAATTATGTGGAGTGATATATAATTAAGTTTTCAAAATGAGCAATATATATAATGAATGAATAAAAAACAGAGAAAACAAAAACAACATTATAATAGAGTCAAATATCTCAAAAAGTAAGTAATGAAATAAAGAAAGATGATGTAAATTTCATGTTTTAAGTTGTTAAAATGCCACAAAATTCTGCTTTTTGACTCTTGAATGTTGACTTCATGTCGGCCTTCTTGAACACATCGTGCAGGATGAGGCTGTAGGTCCTGGAAAGTCTTTTAGTGCTGTGTGTGTGTGTGTGTGTGTGTGTGTGTGTGTGTGTGTGTGTGTGTGTGTGTGTGTGTGTGTGAGAGAGAGAGAGAGACACAGATTGCAGCTGATGAATTAGTGAAAGGGTCTGGGGGGCTGTGATGGACTCGGCCCGCTGGCCTACTTTAACACAGAGAGTCTGAGGCGTGGCAGAGAGCAGCGAAGGGTTAATGTGTGTGGTGACAGCGTGCAGGCTCAATGTGTGTGTGTGTTTTGTCTCCTGCAGATGCGTTTGTCAACAGTCAGGAGTGGACGCTCAGTCGCACCGTCCCAGAACTCAAAGTGGTGAGTTTAAATTAAAAAATAAAAATCAGATTTTATTGTCATGAACACAAAGATCCGCCTCCGCTTTCTCAACCTAACACGGACTGATCTCTCCTCCCAGGGCATTGTGGGTAACCTGGCCAGTGGGAAGTCGGCGCTGGTCCACAGGTACCTGACGGGGACGTACGTCCAGGAGGAGTCACCTGAGGGTAAGAGCGTCCTCTCTTTGTCTGTCCCTCCGTCTTCACGAGGTCTGGCTGGATCTGTTTTTTAGGGGTCATGAAAAACCTGGAAAAATCCTGGAATTGGCAAATAGCAACTTCCAGGCCCCTGCAAAAGTTTTTAAAAATGAGATACATGCTGAAAGTTTTGTCCTGGAATTTTGTTTCAGAAAAATCTGTTGTGTGACCTCTGTGTGACCTCTGTATGACCTCTGTGTGACCTCTGTGTGACCTCTGTGTGACCCCTGTGTGACCTCTGTGTGACCTCTGTGTGACCTCTGTGTGACCCCTGTGTGACCTCTGTGTGACCCCTGTGTGACCTCTGTGTGACCCCTGTGTGACCTCTGTGTGACCCCTGTGTGACCCCTGTGTGACCTCTGTGTGACCTCTGTGTGACCCCTGTGTGACCTCTGTGTGACCTCTGTGTGACCCCTGTGTGACCCCTGTGTGACCTCTGTGACCTCTGAGGTTCAGCTGCAGTTGAACTGGGACGTTGGGTCACTCGAGGGGTTAATCTCAGATGAGACTGAGCAGTCCGGTGACGGGAATCCCCGCGACACAGGAACAGATCAGCTCTCACGGTGACGTCGGCCTCGTTAAATCGTCCTCTCAGAGCGGCGGGCGTTCGGCGGCGCTCGGCCGTAATTACAACGCCGCTCTGCCAAGAGCAACACGAGCGGCTCTGCGAGCTGCTCCACAAGCCAGATCTGAGCAGACGGCGACTCCCAAAAACCTTTGATATCCCGACCGGCGTCCAGATCCAATTAAATCAAAAAGGGAAACGTTGGATAACCTCGGAGGAATAAAAGCGGGCGCTGATGTGTTGTTTTGAAATTCCTGGGATCTAAAAATAAACCTGGGCCTGGATTCCCAGGGACGCTGATTGGGACGCGGAGCCGGTGGCCTCAGGGGCGACCGCAGGGCCACCAAACCACAGACCAGAAGTATTCTGGGGCTGCAGACTGGAGCCTCCGCCGCCGCCTCACACCCCAGCGCCCGCCAAAAACCTGAGCACCTCGCCAAAAACCTGAGCGCCCCACCAAAAACCTGAGCACCCCACCAAAAACCTGAGCACCTTGCCAAAAACCTGAGCACCCCACCAAAAACCTGAGCGCCCCACCAAAAACCTGAGCACCTCGCCAAAAACCTGAGCACCCCGCCAAAAACCTGAGCGCCTCGCCAAAAACCTGAGCACTACTTCCTGTCCAGCTCCTTCAGACTGTGATGAGCTCCCAAAATCTGAATCGGGAAGCAGCAGAGACGAAACATCGTCTGAATCTGTTTAAAACGCAGACGCAGCTGAGAGAAACGTCTCGACTCTTCACTGCTGCACTCGAGAGGAGTTTAACCCTTTGAAACCTGAGCAGATTGGCTTGATGTAATTAAAAAATCACTGGTTAGAGGCAGTGAGCAAATTAAGAAAAACTGAACCAAAAAGTAGCAAAAAAAAAAAGAAATTAAAAAATAAAGTGTAAAAAAAATCAATAAAACATCTAAAGACTAAGAAATGACACAGAAAAAATGCTTAAAATAATAATAATTCTGTAATCTAATTTTAAATACATAATCAGTATTAGTTAGTTAATTACTAGTTATTCAGACATTAAAAAAGTGACATATTACATCTTTAAATTTATGATAATTAAATTAATAATAATTACATTTATGTAGTATCCTAAATCTTAAAAATGTTCACTAGTTTTGGATGACAAATGTCTTCAAATGTCTAATGATAACATTATTTATAAAAGGATAATAACAACAATAATAATAATAACAATAATAACAACAACAACAACAACAATAATAATAATAATAATAATAATTAATAATGATAATCAAACATTGACAGAGTTTTGCAGAAGGTGCTGAATAAAAGTTTTTGTCCTCAGCAGTTTTGTGAGGACACTTTCAGGAGCTCAGGGACTTTATTTCAGGCTGCGAGACATTGGTAACGGCAATGTCTCCAAACGTCCTGAGAACAGATCCAGTCCTGAGAACAGATCCAGTCCTGAGAACAGATCCAGTGCTGAAAACAGATCCAGTCCTGAGAACAGATCCAGTCCTGAGAACAGATCCAGTCCTGGTCTCCAAAGTCTGTTTTTACTTCTGTTTCTGAATCTTCTTCTGCAGGATCTTTTTATTTTCATCATTTTCATTAATTATTTGTGCTCAGACCTCCAGCTGAAACCCTGCTGTCTCTGTCTTTGTCCCTGTCTCTGTCTGTGTCTCTGTCTTTGTCTATGTCTCTGTCTCTGTCTCTGGATTTATGCTGTCTGTCTCTGTCTCTGTCTCTAGATTTATTCTGTCTCTGTCTCTGGATTTATGCTGTCTCTGTCTCTGTCTCTGGATTTATGCTGTCTCTGTCTCTGGATTTATTCTGTCTCTGTCTCTGTCTCTGGATTTATTCTGTCTCTGTCTCTGGATTTATTCTGTCTCTGTCTCTGTCTCTGGATTTATGCTGTCTCTGTCTCTGTCTGTCTCTGGATTTATGCTGTCTCTGTCTCTGTCTGTCTCTGGATTTATGCTGTCTCTGTCTCTGTCTGTCTCTGGATTTATGCTGTCTCTGTCTCTGGATTTATGCTGTCTCTGTCTCTGTCTCTGGATTTATTCTGTCTGTCTCTGTCTCTGTCTCTGTCTCTGGATTTATTCTGTCTGTCTCTGTCTCTGTCTCTGTCTCTGTCTCTGCTGGTTTGACTCTGCATGTAATTAACGGCGGCTACGTTTGTTTGTTTGTGCTTTTCTTTCTTTCTGCTCCGTAAACTAGCTGACGTGGACGCAGGTAACTATCCTCCTCTCCTCCTCTTCCTCTTCTCTCCTCCTCTCCTCCTCTCCTCCTCTTCCTCTCCTCTCCTCCTCCTCTTCCTCTTCTCTCCTCCTCTCCTCCTCCTCCTCTTCCTCTTCCTCTTCCTCTTCTCCTCCTCCTCTCCTCCTCCTCCTCTCCTCCTCTCCTCCTCTCCTCTCCTCTCCTCTCCTCCTCTTCCTCTTCTTGTTCTTGTCTTCCTGTCCTTCATGTGTCCGTCCCTCGTCTCTGAGGGGACATGAGCTCAGCCTCAGCAGTGTCTCATCTGTCTCTCAGTGATCTCGTTTGGCAGCAGCTGGTGAAAGTTTCTCTGTTTTTATAATAATAATCATAATAATAATAATAATAATATTTTAGCAGAAATAACGTGCGGTCACATGACTTAATCACAGTGAAAGCTGCTCCGTCGTTTCCGAAATGTCAGCCTGGAACGACTTCTGTAGGAAATTAAATACAGTTTATTTTTCTATGTTTTTTAATAAAAGCGATTGGTGGGCTTGAATTTTTTAGTTTTCCTTTTTTTTTAAATTTACCTCTCAGAAGTTTTTTTAAATTATTATGTTATTTTCGTATATTGGTATTATAAATATTTTGAGTCCACCTGTCATCAACATGTACTTAAAACATTTTTTGGAACTTTTAATTTCATTAATTTTTTTCATGTTTTTTATGGAGCCTTGAAGTCCCAGACAATTTTTTTGTCTTATTATCTGGATATTTTTTCTGTATTGTTTCTGATATATATTACAGATATTCTGAGTGCACCTCTGTGCCCAAGATTTCATTTAAAACTTTTTTAAATGAGCCGCTGCTGCCACCAAACGCCGTCGCAGAGCGAGCAGTTGGAGTTCGATGCTGAAGCTGAACTCGACGCGTCTCAGCTCGTAGCTCATCTCATAGTGTAGCCGT
>NC_142199.1:940000-962500 GCF_026936395.1 Plectropomus leopardus | reverse complement strand
CTTTAAACCCTTTGAAACCTGAGAAAATTTGTTTGGTTTCTCCAAAAAAATCAAATGAAAAAGGAAAAGATGCCCTTTTTTAATTTACATTATGTCAGAAATTAATGAAAAATGAATCAGGAAAACGTCCAGAGAACCACCGCCATATTTAGGTTTTAAAATTTTATTTTTTGCAAATATTCAGTTCATTTTCTTGTTTTTTTTCTCATATTTTCAGGAGATTTTTGTCATTATTTACATCATTATTTTACATTATTTTCATGGTTTGTTTTTTAATAATTTCTCTGGTTATTTTCTCGTTTTTTATGTTTTCTTTTTTGTTGTTTTCGTGGTTATTTGCTTATAAGTTGTTTTTTTGAAATTTCGTACTAATTTTGAGTAATTTCTTATCATTGGTGCTTTGAGGGAAATCATGCAGATCGGCTCGGCGTTCAAAGGGTTAACGTTCTTCTTAGATCATTTTAATCATCATAAATCTTCACTCCCATCACCATTCACCTCATCGATCAGTGATCAGTGATCAGTCATTGATTGATCAGCTGTAGCTCAGACAGTCGTGCTCATCGTGTTGCCGTCTGTCCTCTGTCCTCTGTCCTTTGTCCTCTGACGGCGGCTGCTGTGTCCTGCAGGAGGACGCTTCAAGAAGGAGATCGTGGTGGACGGTCAGAGTCACCTGCTGCTCATCAGAGACGAAGGAGGCCCCCCGGAGGCGCAGGTCGGTACTGCACCTGCACGCCCGGAAACTTCATTTCTACTTTTTATGCATAAATTATTTTCTAGTTTCTGAAATTAGTTTCTTCTGTTTTTCCAAAGACGGTCTTTACATTTCATCTCCTTCTGTCTTTTATTCCCACTTTTTATTTCCATATTTATCCAAAAGAGACGGGATTTGTCAAATCAATCATTTATGACAAAAAAATTTGAAATCTAAAATTAAATAATCCCAAAATCCTAAAAAAATAGATATAAAAAAAATCTTTTTAAATAAAAAAAATCTAAAGAAAAAAAAATTATATAAAGACAAATATTTTACCTAAATAAAAAAAACAGCAAAAATTATAAAAAAAACCCAAATAATCTTTAAAAAATATCTAAAGAAAATAAACAATAAATTAATGATCACCAAATGTCTTTCATACACACACACACACACATTTATATCCTTTTTTTGTTGTTGAAAATATAGAAAATAATACGTTTTGTACACTATTGATAAAAAATTTATAAAAAATTCACATCAAAATAAATATATCAATAAGTTGATAATCCCAAAATATGTGAAGTGCACAGACAATAATAGTTTTTTTATTTGTTGATTGAAGTTGAAGAGAAAAGGATGAAATGAGAGCACCGTATACGGTCTATAAAATAATAACGGTCTATAAAATAATAATGTTATATAAAATAATAACGTTATATAAATGTGTTCATATCCGTTTCTTGTCTGATGGACAGACAGTGGAGGTTTTGGAGGTTTTGGGGGTTTTGGGGTTTGGGAGGTTTTGGGGGTTTGGGAGGTTTTGGGGGTTTTGGGGGTTTGGGAGGTTTTCGGGGTTTTCGGTGTCTTTGCGTGCCGGCGAGGATGAAAGTGGGTCAGCTTTTTATCAAAGTGACCAAATGGAGTTTTTAATGTGAGTCGAGACAGAAGGCGGATGAATAATTCAGTCGTTTTCTTGCTGCTCTTCGTGTCCGTCGCTGCTGCTGCTGCTTTGTTTTCTTTCAAAAAAAGAGAAAAAAGGCGTCTCAATAAGACACGGCCAAAAATCATCAAGAGATTCGTGAAAGCTGACCAGAAAATTCGCTGAAAATAACCAACAAAAGTAAAAAAAAAACAACAAGAAAATGACCCCCAAAAAACAACATTTTAAAAATGTACTTTCTTTCTTTAACATTATTTTTAAATAAATTATTATAATGATAAAGGACATCATTTTATGGCCTTTTAATTTGCTTTAATACTTTATTTTATTTTTATTTTTTGAATCAAACCAATAAGCCAGGAAACCTGGAGTTTATTTAGAGACATAATTATCTGGTGAAATGAGTCTGAATGCTGCATGAATGAACTGACGCTGATCTGCTCCCAGAAAAATTCAAATCAGTTTCAAAAATAATTCAAAGGAAAAGCAGGTCCTCAGAAATAAAGTATAAACAGGAAGCAGGAACCGTGACGAAAGAAATAAAAACGTTTAGCAGGAAAAATGGTTTCCACGGTGACAAAAACAGTTGCCAATTAATTTTCTGACTAATCAACTAATTGTTTCAGCTGCACTTGTTTGTTTTTTATTTGTGTGGAAAAAAAGTTAATTTGTAATGAATTTATCTCACAAAGGTAATAAAGTAAAACGTGTGAAAGTAATGGAGTAAAAAGTGTGAAAGTAATGGAGTAAAAAGTGTGAAAGTAATGGAGTAAAAAGTAGAGATGGAAAGTTACATGAGATTCTGAAAGTCAAGTTATTTAAAAGTATCCTCAGATTTGTACTTTAGTAAATGTACTTAGTTACATTTCAGCTCCGGTCACACAGGAACTGAAATTATTAAGTATATTAATTTATATTTATATTAATTATGTATAAATATAAATATTTTACGTATATAGTAGTCGTATTTTTTGTGCCCTGAAATTTAATAATTGATAAATTACTCTGAAACGTGATCTAAAGTTGATTAAATGATTTTATTGCATTTTTTAATTTTTCCTCAAATATCAAATAATTATTATTATTATTATTATTAATTATCTTATTATTATTATTATTATTATTATTATTATTATTTTTGTTTTTATTGTTATTGTTATTATTATTATTATTATTATTATTATTATTATTATTATTATTATTATTTTGTAAATTTTTCTCTCACTAAAGAGAAAAGCAAAAACAAGAAAACAAATCCTGGATAGCAGCAAAAATGTAGTTTTTTTTATTTTTGGGCCTTTTTTCATCACTCTGTCTGAATAAATGTATATTAAAATCTGTGTGTGTGTGTGTGTGTGTGTGTGTGTGTGTGTGTGTGTGTGTGTGTGTGTGTGTGTGTGTGTGTAGTTTGCCTTGTGGGTGGCCGCTGTGATCTTTGTCTTCAGTCTGGAGGACGAGATCAGTTTCCAGACCGTCTATCACTACTTCAGCCGCCTCGCCAACTACAGGAACGCCGCCGACCTGCCGCTCGTCCTGGTCGGCACGCAAGGTACACACACACACACACACACACACACACACACACACACACACACACACACACACACACACACACACACACACACACATTGTGTCCATGTCCTCCTCGGACACGCTGGGTGTCTGTGTGAGTCTCTGCTGCCTCCTGGTGGACTCTGCTGGACTCTGCTGGTCTCACTGGTCACGTCTGCAGGTTTTCTGGACTCTTTAAATGTGCAGAGTTAGTTTCAGCTGAGCTGTGTTTGTAAAATGATTTTGATGATTTTTTTAAGTAGAAAACATTTAGATTTTAGTTGAATATTCATGTTAAAAATATTTTAAAAAATGGATGTTGGATCCAAACTGTTGATAAATATCTCAGAATAATAAAGAAATCCATAAGTAAAAAAGTATGTGGAGCTCAGAGACAATAATGCATCAGAAATAGTTTAAATAAATCTTAAGAAAACAAAATTGTACCTGAATCAAAAAAAATAAATCAAATGAAAATAAAATAGATATTACTGAGAAAATAATCCCTAAATAGGTGAGGTAGAGAGACAGTAATGTGTCATATATGTTATTAAAAAATCTCAAATAAATTTTAAAACAGAAGAAAATTTTCTGATGAAAAAAAATAATTCAAAATCACATCAGAATAATTAAAAAAATTAAACAATAAGCCGTCCTGAAATATGTGTGCAGAGACAATAATGCCAAAAGATTTCTATTTAAAAATAAGCAAATAAACTTTAAAAGATATCTTAAGAAAAAATAAATATTGTTTGATTTAAAAAAAATCAAATCAAAATAATAAAGAAATTATTGAATTAATAATCCAAAAATAGATGAATTAGAAAGACAATAATGTATTAAAGATGTAAAAAAAAAAACTACAATATTTTTAAAAAAATAAAAAAAATGTTCTTGAAAATCTGAAATCACATTAAAATAATAAAGAAATCAAAATAAAGTAAATAGTCCCAAAATATGTGAAGTGCAAAGATAATTATGAATCAAATATAGTTAAAAACTAGCAAGTAATTTTCAAAAAATGTAAGGAAAAAAAATATATTTCACCCGATTTAAAAGAAAATAATAATTAAAAATAAGTCAAAATAATAATAAAGAAATTATTGACTAATTAAACCCAAAATGAGTGAAGTAGAATATATGTTAAACAAAAAATCCTAAATAATGTTAAAAAATCTTCAAAGAAGAAATATGTTTTTCCTTTGTTGCCTGATTTTAAAAAAAAAAAAGTTAAAATCACATCAGCATAATTCAGAAACAAAAAGTAAATAATCCAAAAGTATGTGAAATATACAGACAATAGTGCATTCATTTTTGAATCTGGATGTAACAAATAATTAAACTCAGATCAAAATAATGAAGAACTCAATCAGTAAATAATCCTAAAATATATGAAGTACAGAGACAAAAATGCATCAATAATATTTTAATTAATTAATGAATTTCTGAAAATATCTGCAGAAATAAAGAAATATTAAACTTCATTAAAAATAATAAAAATGATAAATCACTTAAAAATGAATACAGAATAAATTAATTAATTAATAATCACTAAATTATACAGTGGCTGGAAAATAATTCATCAAAAATAAATTATTTGGGGGAATAAATAAAATCTTAAATAATTAAGAAAAATACCGTAACTGATTTTAAAAAATCACGAAAAATCAAAGCTTAAAGTTTTATTCTCTTTCTCTGCAGCAGTGCGTTGTGAAACGGCCCCTGAAGGGCCACAGAGCAGTGTGCAGTGACACACGTGAGCAGCAGAGGGCGCCAGCGCATCACTAAAGTTTCTGCAGACGCTTCGTTTTCCACATGAAAATCTTTATTATCCTTCAATCTGCTGACGGTTTCCTACATTCATCAGTTATTCACCTGGTCCATCATTTCATTTAATAAAAATTCTAATTTTAGTTTTGCATTGAAAATATCACCAAAGTTTCCAGATTTCTTCCTTTTCTAATTTTTATATTTCCAACGAGAACACTGACCTCTAAACAACCTTATTAATTCAATATGATTTTACAATCCAAAGAATAAACTCGTGTATTTTTCAGGGTTACCGTGGATCCTAAAAATGTCTCAAATGACATTTAATCCGTTTATCTAAAGATAAATCCTTCATGTCTGCAAAATGTCTCAAATCAGTCTTAGTTGTGTTTCTATGATTTTTTTCTGACATTTTATTATAAAAGCTGATGCTTTAAGCGGCAATTCTTCATCAACAAAAAATAAAATAAAATAAAAACTCACATAACAAAACATAACTTCATATAACAAATTTAAATTGGTCTTAAATTAACTAATTTAATTGACTCTAAACACCAAAAATCCAACATTTGTTAAAAAGAATAAATAAATAAATACATAATAATAATATATATTTCTTTTTTTTTTTTTTTTTTTACAATCTTCAGCATTTTGGAGGGGCATTTTTTTGTTAGTTTTTTCTTCTTTTTCTTGTTTTTTTTTTAGCTTATTTTGGGGTCATTTTCTTGTAATTTTACTTATTTCTTGTGTTGTTTAGTCACTCATTGCCTTCAGAAAATGGAGGAAATCTTCAAGAAAATGTCCATAAAACTATTTTTGTAACTGTTTTAATTACATGTTTAAAATCAGGAGAAAACAGTGTTGTGGTACAAATACATCAATATATAAATATATATTTATGTATGAATGTTTTACTTTTCTGTCTTTTTTGATGCTTATTTTTGAGTGATTTTCTTGGGATTTTTTACTAATTTCTTGTCCTGTAAAATGGCTCATTGCCCGTGTTTTTGCAGTTTTCTGCATTTTTAAAGGGTTAAATGAGTAAAGAATAAGTGATTTGGTTTGTATGGAGAAAAAAAAATGAACAGACTCGTTTTTTTTTCGTTTCTCCTCGAAGACGCCATCAGCTCAGCCAACCCGAGAGTGATCGACGACAGCCGAGCCCGAAAACTCTCCAACGACCTCAAACGCTGCACGTACTACGAGACCTGCGCCACCTACGGCCTCAACGTGGAGCGAGTCTTCCAGGACGGTGAGTGTGCGGCCGCTCGGCGGTCAGGGAGTCCGGCGACGGTCCTCTGGGAAGGTGACATTCCCGCGGCCGGCCGCTCTTAATCACACATCAATTAAGAACCAAATGGAGCCGCTCGGCTATTGAGCTCCGACTGAGCAGCAGTTAAGTTTTATCAGAGCGGAGGGAGGAGGGAGGAGGGGGGGTTCATAAAAGAGCCGGACATTACAGCAGGAGGAGGAGGAGGAGGAGGAGGAGACGGTCCAGAGTCCTCACGGTCCTGACTGACCCACTGCGGACAGACCGAGGCGGGTTCGAAAGTTTGACCTTCAAATTCACCGTTGGTAGAAAAGTTTGTGAGACTTGATTGTCATTGTTCAGAGGGACTGCGGCCTGCAGCTCGTTCATCAGCACGGCTTTACCGTATTAAAACTCACGACACTGCACAATTATCAGCTTCGCTAAATTTGGTATTTCGGGGGTCTCGAGCTGGTGGAAGTGTTTCAGCAGCGTCCGCAGCACGTTTCACCCCACGCTGTGAAACATGGAGGCATCGTAACACCCCGAAACCAAAAAAAGCCTCGCAGCCAAACCCGAAACCCAACAGGAAGTCGGCCGTTTCGCCCCCGGCGTGCGTGCAGGTCCGAGGACCGTTCGTCACCGCTCAGCAAATGTTTTGAAAAAATGTGAATGTTTCGATGAAGTACAAGCAATGGTGTCCGAATGCAGGTCGAATATTTCAATGTTTGAATGGAGCGCGTTAAAGGAGACACTTTCAATGACCCAGGTCAATTTTCAAAAACTTTCAAGGCCTTGATTTTCCCCTGAATTCAAGGACCTTCGGTGATTTCAAGGACCTCTGGGATCAAAGTACAGACGGAACGAAATGATGATGTCATCAAGGGATCAATGAAATTAACAGACAGCGCGGCGTGGCGAGGACGCTCTGGACGAAAGGACGAGGGCTTTGTCTCATTTCTCTCACAAAAAAACATAAAAACAGACAAAAAAGAGACAAAATGACCGAAAAAGACAAAAAATATCTTTAAAATCCCGCACAAATTATCCTCAGAGACAAAAAACAACTACAAAAAGTGACAAGACAACTAAAGAGACTGAAAATGACCTAAAAAGACAGATTGATCTTTAAAAAAAGACAAATTTACCTCAAAGAGACAAAAACAACAAAAAAGAGAAAGAAAATGTTCCTAAAATACCAAAAACTATCTTTAATAACCCCACAATTCCTACAAAGACACAAAACTGCAGAAAGAGACACAAAACTACCGAACAGATTCAGCCCCCGTCTGAAGAACGACCGTCTTCGTCCCGCGTTCGTTACCACGTGTACTCTGTGAAGTTACTTTTATGTGGGGATTACTGTGGTATTTTTACTCTGTTGACATGCGATACACAGATGTGATTCTGCGGTCTATAATCTATCGGTGTCTGCAGGGGCATGTCTTAGTGTGACTGTTAAAGGGTTAATAAGAGAGCGTGGGGTCAAAGGTCAACGCCACCGATCCAGGAGCAGCAAACGAACGAGCTTGAGGCCGAGAAGTTCAGCTCTTCAGCGTCTCCGTGAACCCGGCGGCTCGTTTTCGATCCTCTTCGGAGCGCGTTAACGAGAGGAGAGCAGCTAATGAAGCGGCAGGTCGGCAGGCGCGGGGTTAACGGCTGTAATCAGAGGAGGAACGGACAACGCGGACTCGGCGGATAATTAACGGAGCCGCAGCGAGTCGGCCGCCCTCCGGCTCCGTCTGCGCCTCAGTTCGATGTTCAGCAGGTCAAAGTTTTATCTTCAACAGAACAGGAAACATTTTCAGCTTTGATTTTAATGATGAAACTATGAAACATACAGAAGTCAGACTCGTCAAAACCCAAAAAATTAACACGGTCAGAAGAGAGACGCACTCAGGCCGTCTGCTGCAGATAAGAAAAGGAGACACCCAAAATCACCAAATTTCAGCTTGAATTTAGAGTTTCGGTGTGTCAGATTTCGGGAATTAAGTGACGTGTAGCGGTGAGGATTCCCTCAAAGAGACACGAGATCCCAAAAAAGTCACAAAACTATTTAGAAAAAAAACAAACGAAATGATGTCAGACACAGAACAACGACAAACGGACACGAAATAACTACAAAAGGAGGCAAACTTCACAAAGAGGCACAAAACAACAAAAACCGTGAAACTATCGTTAAAAACTGGGCAAAGCCACAAAAAAGAGACGGAAAACGACCGAAAGACACCAAACGCTCTTTAAAATACACAAAGTGACCTCGGAGAGCCGAGCTCGTGATGGACCCCTGCAGCTGTTGTTACTGAGTTTGTCCTGAGGGGGGCAGCACAGCAGCAGCACAGCAGCACACAGCAGCAGCACAGCAGCACACAGCAGCACACAGCACAGCACAGCAACACACAGCAGCAGCACAGCAACACACAGCAGCAGCACAGCAACACACAGCAGCAGCACAGCAACACACAGCAGCACACAGCAGCAGCACAGCAGAACACAGCAGCATACAGCAGCAAAGCAGCACACAGCAGCACACAGCAGCAGCACAGCAACACACAGCAGCAGCACAGCAACACACAGCAGCAGCACAGCAGCACACAGCAGCACACAGCAGCAGCACAGCAGAACACAGCAGCACACAGCAGCACAGCAGCACACAGCAGCACACAGCAGCACAGCAGCAGCACACAGCAGCACAGCAGCATACAGCAGCATACAGCAGCAAAGCAGCACACAGCAGCATACAGCAGCACACAGCAGCATAGAGCAGCAAAGCAGCACACAGCAGCACAGCAGCATACAGCAGCAAAGTATCACAAAGCAGCACCACAGCAGCATACAGCAGCAAAGCAGCACACAGCAGCAGCACATCAGCATACAGCAGCACAGCAGCACGCAGCAGCATAGAGCAGCAAAGCAGCACAGCAGCACACAGCAGCATACAGCAGCAACACAGCAGCACAGCAGCAAAGCAGCACAGCAGCACAGCAGCACAGCAGCATACAGCAGCACAGCAGCATACAGCAGCACAGCAGCATACAGCAGCACAGCAGCATACAGCAGCACAGCAGCATACAGCAGCAGCACGTGAAGAACAAGAAAAGATCATCACTGTTAATATAACTTTAACTGATCACAAAAAACAAGAAGACGAAGAAGAAGAGCAGCAGATCCTGGAAACATGAATGAACGCAGCTCAGATACTGGCAGCAGATCATAACACTGTGTGTGTGTGTGTGTGTGTGTGTGTGTGTGTGTGTGTGTGTGTGTGTGTGTTCTCGGCCCAGGAGGAAGCTCTCCACACTAAACGCTGCCTTATTATCCTCTTAATTATTCCACTGTGTGTGTGTGTGTGTCAGTGTGACTGTGTCTGTGTGTGTGTGTGTGTGTGTGTGTGTGTGTGTGTGTGTGTGTGTGTGTGTGACAGTGTCTCCTTGTGTTTTTCTCATCATTATCCCAAATTAATCAGTTTTTTAATCATCCAGCAGAACGATGAGTTTAATGTTTTCTGTCGACGCCCGAAACTCGACAGCAGCCTGCAGCGATCTGTCTGTGTCTGTGTGTGTGTGTGTGTGTGTGTGTGTGTGTGTGTGTGTGTGTGTGTGTTATTGTTTGTGTGTTTGTATTATTTTAGTGATTTATTTTTAATTATCGACGATATGTTTGTGTTCGAAAAGATTCAAGTTTTTTGTTTGTTCTGAAGATTTTGATGGTGTTTATCTGTCTGTGTGTGTGTGTGTGTGTGTGTGTGTGTGTGTGTGTGTGTGTGTGTGTGTGCTGCATCAATAGTTTTATAGTGTCTGTCTGTTGTGTGTAACTCAGTGTGTATCTACAATATCAGTGTGTGTATGATTTAGTGTATCGAGGTGTGTGTGAGGAGTGTGTGTTTTTGTGTATATTGTGTATCATTTGGTGTACCTTGATGTGTTTGACTATAACTCGTGTGTGTGTGTGTGTGTGTGTGTGTGTGTGAGATGATGCGATGCTTCTGACCAATTAGAGGCAGGCGAGTGTTTTAAGTGGCTGAAGGCCGAGAGCCGAGCGCCGTCATTACTGAAGTCCTCGCCGCAAATTAAGGTCACGCTAAGAACTAATTAAAGAAAGAGAGAGAGAGTGTGTGTGTGTGTGTGTGTGTGTGTGTGGTTTACCCGAATGCATTGTCTGTTACAGGAACACACAGAAATACACATCAACACACACACTAAAACAAAGCTAAACACATACACACAAACACTAATAGTTAATATAAGCATTCACACACACACACACACACACACTGTTGATACACACTGTGTTAAACACATGACAACTAACAAACGATTACACACACATACTGATGATTATTAATACTATTACTATTACCTACTACTTCTGATACTCCTCCTCATCCTCCTCCTCCTCTTCCTCCTCCTCCTCCTCCTCCTCCTCCTCCTCCTCGTCTCTCTCCACCAAACACAAAAATTGTCATGACGACGTTTCAGCCAATTAATTTTAACACTAAATGTTGTGGTCACTCATGCAACTTCCACCTCGGTGTGTGTGTGTGTGTGTGTGTGTGTGTGTGTGTGTGTGTGTGTGTGTGTGTGTGTGTGTGTGTGTGTGAGTGTGCGCGCAGCTGCTGTAACTCATCACAGCCTTTATTACAACACACACACACACACACACACACACACTGTCATCATGTCAAATTAGTGCGAATCAGCGTTTCCTCACTGGCAGCCTCTGCGTCTTGTTGCCGTGGCGATGCAGCTGATTATGAAGCTGAATATGAGCAGACGTTATTGAAGCCCCGCCCCCCGCCGGCCGGCCCGATCGATGGCCCGATAAGGTCGCCGACGTGTGCGTGATCAATACACACGCTTCTTCATAAATTGTGATTTCATTCGCCATCGACAGATTTTTCAAATCTGTCTGAAACAACAAGAATCAGAAATCTATTGATCATATTCATAAAAATGTGATTCGATCAGACTCCAATAACAAACTGAACTTCATGTGAACTTACATGTAGAATTATATTATATATTTAATATCATAAATCATGAGAGAAAATGGACACAAAGTTAAATAGTTTAAAGATTCAAACAGGAAAATATATATGAATATGCATAATTTATTGTATAGAGGTCTCAATTAAAATGGCTTAAAGCTCAAGGTGATGTTTAAATATCACTTTAAAAAAAAATCCCCAAAATATTTACATTTAACAAACTGGAACCAGATAATTTTTTTGGCATTTTAGTTTTAAAATTACTCAAATCTGTCTAAAAAAAACAAAAAACAATCATCAGTATTATATTTATAGTAGTATTATATTATAAATATATTTCCCTTCAGTCTGACTTGACTTATTTTTAAACATATAATCATAAATAAATAATAATAATAAATTCAAATATAAACAAACTAATTTCTTACAATTTGCGGAAGACTTTATGCCAAGATGCTCGTTGATCAGTGATGGCGCTCCAGGTTTCAAAGGGTTAAACACTTCTCTTTACTGTATTTACTGCAGTAGATTTACCCAGTTATAAATGTTCAGAGAAGCTTTTTTTTTTCTCAAAAACCTGGTTTAAAATCATCCGTACATTTAAAAAAACAATCTGACAATATTTAATAATCTGAAACCAGCTCGTTTTTTTACATTTTCGCTCAAAAACTTCCTCGAAAAGATCAGAACAGTCATCATTGCAAAGGTTGAGAAATATCCTCCAAAAAACCTGTAATTACTTCCAAAATATTCTCAATTAATCGCTCAAAATGTTCACTTAGATTCAAACTGCCGAGATTTTCATTTAATTTAACACTAAATCACACGTGAACCCGACACGGTTTCACAACATTAAAACGGATCATACAATACACCTTTTTCTGTGGTTCTCTTTGTTGGAGGCGCCGTGTGTGTGTGTGTGTGTGTGTGTGTGTGTGTGTGTGTGTGTGTGTGTGTGTGTGTGTGTGTGTGTGTGTGTGTGTGTGTGTGTCTCTCTCACATGTGATGGGGAGTGAAGCGTCGTCCGGTCGGGGGGGAGTGACCTCTGTGTGAGGGATGGAGGGAGGAGGAGGAGGGTGACAGCGCCGCGCTCCCTCGTCCATCAGAGCGCTAATTTAATTAGCTTAATTACACCGACATGAGCCCCTCAACACACACACACACACACACACACACACACACACACACACTCTCTCTCCTCTCTAAGCATGTCAGAGTGCAGATGCAGGGCGCTTCGTTAGCACACGCTAACGAGCTGAGATGACCACGCGCTCCCACGATCACACAGAGACGATGGAAACATTCACGCAGAACAAAAAACACGACTGAGCGTTTCTCAGGTTCACGAGCACACGCAGCGCGGCCGCCGTCCGCGGGGTTAAAACTGACAAACGGGTTTGATATGGAGTCAAACAGCAGGTGACCTTTGACCTGACCTCAGAAACGGGCTCTAAATACCGCCTGCACGCCGAGTCTGGTCACGTCTGACCAAACGCATCGATGAGCTCGGCGTGCTGCGTTCAAAGAATCAAAACAAAGCCGTCTTTTACTTTAAAATCAAAGTTATTAACATATTAAAAAAGACACCTGAACAGTGTAACACTGTATTTGAAGAATCTGTGATGTAAAAATAAGAAAAGTCAGTTTTAGAAGTGTTAAAAAATGGAAATGTTGGTGACAGTTGAACATATTCATTCCCTGAGATTTTAATTATTTATCATTTTATTCAAAAATGATTTTGCATGAAACTAAAATCAAAGTCTTTCAGTTAAAAAAAAGAAAAAAAGTTAAGCATCTGAACCAGGTCATAAAAAATTTCACCAAATTTGTGACATTTGTACAAATTATTGATGGGTTGAGTACGCTATATTTGAAGAATTGTCAGTTTTATAAAAAATTATTATTTCATACGAAACAGAAACTAAGTCTTACAATTTAAAACAAAAGTATTGAACATCAAAACATCAGTGTCGGCAGTGTCTGGACACCAGATTTTTGGAAATTTAAACTGTGTTGATGAGCAAGTATGAAGAATATTAAAAAAATGTTGTTTTTCCAAAAATGTTTCCTCTCCAAAAAAGTCTTGCAGTTTTGAAACAAAGAGACTCTAAAAAAATATTTAGACAGATTTTGATTTGAAAAGCTCGACATTAAGGGTTTGTTTTGCAGTTACATGAAATGGTAACTTTTTAAACATTTTTACTCATTTTAATGGCAGTGAGACTTAAATGCGGCTTATTAACAGAACGCACGAACACATCCGTCCGCTCGTATCCGCGGCTCGTATCCGCGGAGCTTCAGCCTCTACAGTGAAACTCTGCAGAGTCAGCTTCACCCCCCTCCACCTCCACCCTCGTCTTTATGTCCCGCCCGGGTGGTGCAGCCCCGTCATAAATCTGATCAAAGGGGAGACGTTTCCATTAGAAGAAAATGGCAGCTTCTCGGAGCAGAACCGAGATTGATGGATAAAGTTAAATTGCATTAACCGAGCAGTTTAAACATTTAGCGCGGCCTTATCATAACTGTTCTTAACACTTAAAGTAATATACAGCCTGCCAGGTGCGGCGCAGGTGCACGCTCACATGTATGTGAGCCTCCTATTGGTCCGTCCCCGGCTGGACTTTCAGCCACATTAACGTTAAAATAAGTCGAAACCAAAGCGTGGAGCGATAACAGCCGAGTGTTTGAGGAGCTGAAGTGGAGACCGGAGAGACTTTTAGAGACTCCATTATCTCTGTTCCAATAAACACAGGCCCTTTGTTTCATGCGCTCACAGATGAAGCCATTGTTTTAATTGGGGCTCGTTAAAGCCCCCCGGCTTCGTTAATGAGGAGCCGGTCGTAAACATTTACCTCCAGGTGACTCGGGGCCGAGCCAAGGGCAGCGACAACGAGAGAGAGAGGAGAAGAAACTCGGAGATGTTGTTTTAAAGATTAAAAGAACAAAAAGAGACAAACGAAACAACCTGGACATGTTTGCACATTGATTATTTCAACTAACAACAAGTTTGATCTAATTTGAGTACAACATTTATATTTACACAAGACACCAAAAAGTCTACGTTTTCAGCCTAATGATTAGAAACAACGTGCTGCAAAAGGCTTGAAATCAACTTAATGAAAAACAAAGAACAACAAAGTACAAAACATTGTTAAAAAGCAAAAATGTTCTTACATCAATAGATAAAAAACGAACTGAAGTATGAAATGTAACTAACAGGTTTTATGACTTCAGACAGATGCTCATTATTTTACCTCCAAATCTCTGTTTGGCCACACCCCTTTTTGGCAACACCATCACCTTGTATTGGTCAATTGCAAAAATATTTTGGGGCCATGCTTTAACTGCTTAATTTAAAATATCCACAAAATTTGATGACGTTCCGACAAACTCTCATTGACTCGTAGTCACATTTCGCACCGGGACAATGCACATTTGTGGAACTGGTGGCGCCCCCTATTGGTCGATTTCAAAATAATTTTACACACTTAATTCAAAATTGTTATAAAAAGGTATCCTACAATTTATAGTCTGATTTGTGTTCTGTCATGCCCCTTTTTATTTGATTTTATTTTATGTTTTTTATGCATTTGTAGCTCCCCTAGTGGTGAATTTTAATGAAACTTTAATGGTATGTTTTTAGTACTTCTTTGAACATATCCTGCGAATTTCACCACAATTGGCTTAATGGTTAAGGATTAAGGTCTATTTATGTGTTTAGCCACGCCCCTTTTAAAGTTTATCATTTCATTGGTAAATTTCAATATTTTCAACATGCAATGAGATATCCACAAGTTTTTGATAACTTTTGATAAACTTGGTCTGGTGATAATCCACAAAAAAATTGGTATAGACCAGACCTATGGTTTAGGAGGAGATAAATTTAAAAAAAATCAAAAGTCCTGTGATTCTTGACTCTTTTGAAAGAGTAAATCAGAAATCGGAGATACGATTTTTCAAAGTTGACCTTTAGTGCCCCCAACTGGCAGATTTGGGTTACATTTCTTGAGCTGCATTTTTACACAACTTCCGGTCATTGGTGAAAATGACATGTTTACAGTGTAGCGTCTCGCAGAAAAATAATAAAAAATAATAAAATATAAATAATAATAAAAATAATAAATCAGCCAAAAAAATGTTTAAAAAGTTATGTAATTTGTCTTAAATTCAAAATGACTGATTCAAAAAATCAGTCATTTTTCCTGCTTTTTGGGGGAAGATTTTACAGGTTTTTATACGCTTTTAGAAAATCACTAAACCGAATAAATAACTAACAATCAATAAAGAAAGACGTTAACATTCTTTGAGTTAGGCGGGATTTGTATGATGTTTTCACACAGATGGGTATATGGTCCTTTATTTTTAAATCTGTGCAGCTCCGTCATTGATCGCTGGTATCCACTTTGGATTATCTGATCATTTTGACAACTTTCTCACGTGACGTTGTGTTTGTGTTTTCCAGTCGCCCAGAAGATCGTGGCCACCAGGAAGAAGCAGCAGCTGTCCATCGGGCCGTGCAAGTCGCTGCCCAACTCACCGAGTCACTCGTCTGTCTGCGCCACACAAGTGTCCGCCGTCCACATCAGCCAGGTCAGAGACGCCAACACAGGCTTAAAAACAGTGGGAACTAAAATGAGCGTGGGTAGTTCAAGTGCTTAAATAATTACGGGTCGTTCGGGAACTAAAATGAGCGTGAGGCGTTTGAGAACTAAATTTGAGCACGGGGCTCTGGAGAAGTTAGATAAATAGTAAATCTACAGCGCTGAAATAAAATGGGTGGTAAAGACGTCAAATATCATTCTGGTGACTGGGAACTAAAATGAGCATGGGGCGTTCAAGACATAAAATAATAGTCGGAGTTCAGGTACTTCAATAAGACGGGCATTTGGGAACTAAATTTGAACACAGTGTTTTGGAGTGGGACATTGAAGAAGTAAACAAATTACAGGATGTTTGGGAACTAAATTTGTCCATGGACATTCAAGAAGATTAATAATCTTGGGGCATAAGGGAACTAAACTGAGAGGGAGGGCGTTCAGGAATTTAAATGACAGCAGGGTGTTTAGGAAGTAAAATAATTTTGTGGCGTTTGGGAACCAACATGAGCATGGGTCAGTCAGACATAAAATAACAGTGGCATGTGCATTTATAATGATGGGGCTAAAGGGAACTAAATGAGATGGAGGGTGTTTAGGAAGTAGAATAATTGTGTGGCGTTTGGGAATTAAATGAAAGAAAGGTGTTCAAGAATTGCACTCATGTGGGTGTTTGGGAACTAAATTTGAACATTGGGTATTTGGGGAAGTAAAATTATTGTGAGATGTTTGGGAACTTAAGAGGACTGGCTAATTCTGGAGCTTTCAGCCTTCTCCCATGGCCTTCAACAACTGATTTAAACTCCTTTTGCTGATGAAGACGAGAATTTGTTTTGAAAGATCTGAAAAAAAAGCTTGAAAAGTATGTTGATTTAACATTTATTTTGAAATTGACTCTTAATCTAAACGTGATGATGACACAAAAACATTCAAACACACATTCGATACGAACGTGTGAATCCTGCGAGGTGTCGTTCTGCACATTAACCCCGCGTGTGAGAGTGTAACAGCGAGCTGCTCAGCTCTTCGATCTTCATCCTTCAATCCTGCATCGATTCCTCATTAAAAAGCCATCGCTCAGCGAGTCTGAGCAGCGCCGCCGCCCCCGAGAGTCCTGTTTATCTTCCCGCCGCCTCCACAGAGCGGCCCTCTGTGCATCCTCAGCTCACTGATTACTGCCGAGTGTCCGCCACCTCGGGGACGCCTTTTTACACTGATGAGACGTCCAACACGTTATGCATTCACACGCAACCTAATAAAGACATTTAACCAAAATTATTCACAAATACTAAAATAAAAAAACTATTTATATTCGATTTTTTATTCATAAACCCGCAGCAGGAACTAAAATGTCCCTCCTCTGTCCTCACAGACGAGTAACGGCGGCGGCAGTCTGAGCGACTACTCGTCGTCGGTGCCGTCCACGCCCAGCACCAGCCAGAAGGAGCTCCGCATCGACGTGCCGCAGACCACCAACACGCCCACGCCCGTCCGGAAGCAGTCCAAACGCCGCTCCAACCTCTTCACCGTGAGTCCTTTTTTTCATAAAAACACTGAAGTTTTGACAAACACATTTTGAAGAAATGTACAAGTTTCCCAAAAGTTGTACAAAACAACACAAACTGATTGTTCCGTCTGTGAAACGTTAAAATATTTCATCCTGGAATTTGACAGTTTTTTGTTTTGATAAAACTCGAAAGATCATTTTTTGTTCCAGGTAAGATGCTAACTAACGTTAGCTAGTGATAGCATCGTGTGCTAAGTTAGATAAGGTTAGCAATGAAAGACGCCTTAATATTAGTATTATTATTAATATTATTGATATTATTATGAAATGATGAATAAAAACACCTGCGTTTGTTCCAGGTAAGATGCTAACTAACGTTGGCTAATGCTAGCTTTGAGTGCTTAGCGTCAGCTAACGTTTATTCTGACAATTGGGTTGAAAAATTCTCTCTTCCAAGAAAAAAGAAACAAAAACTCAAGTAAAGCACAAACACTTTAACGCTAACTTTAGTATAAATATATCTCGTGACAACGTAAAGATCTTTTAGACGCAGACATTTTTGGGCTAAAGTTTGATGCGTTTGGTGGATGACGGCTTGTTTTTCAGTTTCAAGTAGACTAACTTTATTGTCACTATTTTGAGGGTCAGACAACAATAAACCAGATTCAGGTAGCACTTCCTGAGGAATAAAAATGTTTAAAACTTACAAAAGCGACATATGATGACTTGAGAAATGTACTTTTTTCTAAAATGTCGTCAATTCATGCCAACGTCTTTTGGCTGGATGATTATTAAAAACTTGGAACATTTTTTTGTTCCAAATTTTCTCGTTCAAGCTCGGGAAAGAAGGCAGAATATTTTTATCTGTATTTTTATATTGTTATTGTTGAAGCCTGAGCTGTGAAATCATTTTTAATCCCCGCAATGACACGAAATGTGATGAGTTATTTCATTGCTGCGGTCACGTTGTGTGCACGGCACCAAAATAAAGAAACCAGTCGCAAGAATCACAAACAGGTGACACGTTTCCTGAGCGGATGAGTCAGAGCCACATGTTGAAGAGGGCTCCGAGCGCACATAATAACGTCTGTTTTTTGGGTTTTTGATCCACAGTCGAGGAAGGCGAGCGAGCCGGACAAGGACAAGAAAGGCCTGGAGGCTCGCGCCGACAGCATCGGCAGCGGGCGCGCCATCCCCATCAAACAGGTGAGACTTCCCGCGTGACGCCGCGGCCTTGATTAACAAAAAAATCACACACTTAACTTCAATTAGAGCGCGGGGCTCTCCCGGGTCCTCCGAGCAGACCATTAGGAGCCGGAGAGGGACTCCTCCTCCTCTGCCTCTGTTCCTCCGCTTCATCTCCCGCTCCGAGCCTCTCAAAGACGCGCTTTGATGGCGCCGCGCCTTTAAAGGAGCCACAGAAGAAGAAGGAGAGCAGAGGATGAAGAAGATGAAGAAGAACACCTCCGTCAGCGTCCCCGCTGCGGCGGCGCGCGCAGCACCTGAAATGGCTCTTAATTTGACGGAAACGGGCTCCACTCGTGTTGAGGAGGAGGAGGAGGAGGAGGAGGAGGAGGAGGAGGAGGGCAGTCGGGGGGGGGTGAGGTGGCGCTTTCTCCCGACAAGCAAAATCAGGCAATTAGCGAGCAGTAATCGCGGCCTCTTGTGTCGTCGCCGCGGCCTCGTTTGTAATCTGCTAATGAACAAATCGCAGCTGTGATTAGAGGAGAGAGTGTGTGTGTGTGTGTGTGTGTGTGTGTGTGTGTGTGTGTGTGTGTGTGTGTGTGTGTGTGTGTGTGTGTGTGTGTGTGTGTTCGGGGTCGTCGTCCTCCTCGTGCACTCGCTGCAGAGCGGGACGGTAATTGGTGCTGCAGCTCCCAGCGGCTTCTTCCAAAAACCTCCAAAAAGTCAGGACATTTGCAAAGAGGAATTTCCAGGCCTGGAAATGTTTTGCAAAACTAAATATTTGCCATAAAAGTTTTGGAAAAGTCCTGGAATTGTTTCACAAACCTGTGTAATAGCACACTGTGTGTTTAAGGACCATCACACGTTTGAAAATTCAACAGTAATTTCTGTTTTTGCAGTTCTGACTAATAAATGTGTCATTTTTAAAGGAAAAAAAAACATTTTATTATTAAAAAAAGATAAATGTTGTTAAAGGAAAAAAATCCTGAAACATTTTTAAAGAAAATTGCCAAAATCTGAAAAAACCTGCCAAATTTATTTCTTTAAAAAAATTGATCAAAAAAATTAAAAATAAAACATTGAAGAACAGAATATCACCATTTTTTTGAAGGAAAAGAAAAGAAAAGTCTTTTTTTTTTCTTTAAAAATGACCCAAAATTTTGAAAGAATATATTTGGACACATTTTTTTCTATTAAATCACCGATTATATTTATACAGTTTTAAAAAAGAAAGAAATTCACTGAAATGTTAACTTTAAAAATCACCATTTTTTAAAAGAAAGACCAAATTGCCAAAATGTTTTCTTATAAAACTTCAAAAAATGATTAAAAAAATAGAATATTAAGAAAAATAAATTCTCCCAAAAAATCATGAAAATTTGAAAAACAACAAAACAAAACAAGTCCAGTTTGCCAAAATTTGTTCCTATAAAATTGCTAAAAATGATTTATAAAAGTAAAAGCATTTTTTGTAAAGAAAAGAAATTCACCAAAATAAAGTAAAATAAGTAACCAAAAAACTTTTCCTATAAAATCGTTAAAAATGTTTAAAAAGTGATCTTTTTAAATTACTGAACAATCTAGTGTTTAATTGACTTTACTTGACAGTCCAGTACATGCTCAAGGCGGTTATAGTATTTGTACAAACTTTGGATAATGAGAGTATTTTAAGTATCAGTTTGATCGCGCAGCGTGCAGTTAGCGTGTCGCGCTCCGTGTGTCTGAACGTCTGGTCGAGTTCATGGCGGGAGACAAAAAGGTGACACGGAGAGTCTCGTTAAGTGTGAACGCCGAGTGCAAATGGAGCGTTAATGGGAAAAAGGTGAATGTGGAGTGTAATCGAGTCTTTACAAAACACACTCAGAGCCTCATTAGGGAGCAGGTCTGCGGCGGCGACGTCGAGGAGCGGGCGGGCGAGGCGAGGCGACCACAGGGAACCATCAAATCAATTAACATCCAGGAAAAAAATACAACACGGAGGACGCCGGCTGCCTCACAGCGCTGCCTCCTCTGCTTTATTCTGCCGTGGGCCGGGGGGTTTACAAGAGTGTCGCTCTTTATTAGCATGAATGTAATCAGCCGAGCTGCTCCAGAGCAGGTTTTCACTCCGAAAAACACCCAAATGTGACACTAAAGCTCCGTTTATGGCCCCTATAAAACCCCCAAAATCTTAAACATGAAGTCAAATCAAACGTCCTCAAATCCAGTGGTGCAAAGGTACTAAATACATTTACAAAAGTACTCCAGTCTACTTCAGTTTGGAGCCACACATCAGTGCTGCTGATACTTTTAATCCACGTTTCTACTGCGCTGATTTCTCTGACAGCTACGGCAACGTTATACACTGTATGTAAAAATACAGTGCTGGAATGTAACTAAGATTAGAAATACATTTACTCGAGTACTGTACACAGAGTAGTTTTGGTGGTTTTAAACCTGAAAAAAACCTTTTTTCTTTTTCCTTTTTTTTTGACAAACAAAAATTGCCAATAATAAATAAATAAATAACACTTTTCTTTCTCGAAAAATGGGATCTTAATTAAAAAAGAATTCCAAAATCTTTTCATGTAAAATTGCCAAAAAATAGAATAAATAGAAATCCAAAAGAGAAAAGAGAAAAAAAAAGCCAAAATGTTTTCTTTAAAATCACAATTCCTTTCAAGAAAAAGAAAATCACCCAAAAAATTTAATCAAAAACCACCAAAAATGTTTGAAGGGGAAAAAAATGCCAAAGATTTCAAAAGAAAAAGAATATCGCCCAAATCTTTTCTTTAAAATTAGTAATATAGTTTTAACAGTTTTGGTATTTTTCAACCTGAACCATAATTTCCCGGATTTATTCCGGCATGAAGGCATCGGCAATGAACCGATTATTATTTGGTGGTCTGAGGTCAAAACATGTTTTTGGCCATAACTCAAGAATTCATACGCCAGTTATGATAAAATTTCACACAAATGTCTAACGGGATAAAGTGATGACGTTTGAAAGCCAAAGGGTCAAAGGTCAACAGTGACATCATCATGTTTTCGGCGTCATATTTCAGAAACATTTGGTCAGACACTAAATTGAACTTCAAAGATGATTATTTAGTCATATTTTGCTCAGATTTTCGGAGAAATTCTCTTAAACTGTGAATTAAAATTGAGCTGATGGTTTATCAGTTTGGTCGCCGGCTGCTGATGATCGCCGCGTACGTCTGAGGAAGGACGCGGCCGAGTCGATGACCTAACAGAGTCCGACACCTGCCGGAGAGATTAGCGGCGTCACGTTCTCAGCACAGCAGCGTTCAGTCACGATTCCCGTCGTCACAACACCGAAGCTGCCCGCTGTCTTATTAACGTTTTCAACCTGCTGCCTTTCTTTTCCTGTCAAATCTGCAAATTAATCACTGAACTCAAAACACGAGGACAGTCTGTCTGCGTATCGCTCTGACTTTTTACACCATTTAAAATTTCTGCTTCTTTCGCTGGATTTTCTGTCGATTTTTTTGAGAACAAAATATTAAAATACGAGAAAAATGACCTAAAAAGAAAAAAAGAAAATGACCAGGAAGAATATTAGTAAAAAAGTGCAAGAAAATCACCTGAAATAATAAAAAAAAAAACCTGCCTTTAGTTTACTATCAAATCTGCGTATGAATCAGTGAAATCGAATATGAGGATTAGAGTGTGAATAAAAGGAAAAATCTGTCTGATTATCAAAGTCCATTGACTTTTTTATCTATTTAAAATTTCAGTTTCTTTTGCTGGACTTTGGTTTTTGAAAAAGAATACAAGAAAGATTACCTGGAAAAAAGTTTTAAAAAGTACAAAAGTAAAACATTTTTTAAAGAGTACAAGAGAATAACCTGAAAAAAATGTAATATTTATATAAATATTCTAACAACGCAAACAAACGACAAATCAAATCTGTGTGTTAATCCCAAAAACCAAAGTATGAGGACGAGTGTGAGGCGGAGCTGAGGATCTGCCGCTCCGCCAGCTCCAGACTTCTTCTTCTGTTTGTTCTTACCTCG
>NC_142199.1:912500-937500 GCF_026936395.1 Plectropomus leopardus | reverse complement strand
AGCCGCTCTGTGGAGCTCCTCTGTAGAGCTCCTCTGTGGAGCTCCTCTGTAGAGCTCCTCTGTAGAGCCGCTCTGTGGAGCTCCTCTGTAGAGCCGCTCTGTGGAGCTCCTCTGTAGAGCTCCTCTGTAGACCCCCTCTGTGGAGCTCCTCTGTAGAGCTCCTCCAGGATAATGATGTGTGGATGTCACATCACAGAGGACTCCGTCAGCCTTCAGCTGGAAACCATCCCAGTCCCGTTGGACAAACCAGTCCAGCCCAGTACATCATGATGGTCCCAGTGGAACAAACCAGTTGCAACCTTCATGTAATTGTATTTGTATTTATGTATTTTTTAAACTATGATTTTGGTCTTAATTAGTTGTTTTCTGACAGTTTAGGGACAGTTGAACCAGGGACGCTGCAGGACAGTCCAAAGCTCCAGTTCGTTGTGTTTTTGGATGTTTCTTTCCGTCCTCGAGTTGAATCTCTCTTTTATTTATTTCTGTATTTATTTTTCGGTGTAGAGAGAACATCTTCAGCTTTAGAGGATCTCTGAGTCTTTAAGTCAAACTCTCTGACCCCCAACCAGCCGTCCTCCCACTGGAAATGAACGTCCCTGTACGTGTCTGTAGGACTTCAGGACAGCTCTAAACTTTGAGGACATTTCTAGGATTGTAGGGTGTTTGTAAGTTTGAAGGACATTTCTTGGATTTTAGGAAGTTTCTAGGTTTTTAGGCCATTTAAGATGTTTCTTGAATTATAGGACATTTTTAGGATTTCAGCACATTTCCAAGAGTTTAGGACATTTTCAGGACTTTAAGACGTTTATAGGATTTCAGAAAGTTTCTCAGGTTTAAAGACATTTTTAGGGTTTCAGAACTTCCAGGATCTTAAGACGTTTCTATGATTTTAGGACATTTCTGGGGACATTTCTGGGGACATTTCTAGAACGCCTCACAGCTGTAGGTCTTTATTGGACAGGGCAGAATGAAGTCAGTTGTGTTTTTGGGATGTCTCAGTCCGTCCTGGAGTTGGCAGACTCTTTTTCTGTCCGTCTAGAGGACTGGTGCCTCTTTTGGTGTCAAACAGCTTCTGAGCGGTTAATAGATCCTCAGACCTCCTCCGGGAGACGAGTTCTTCCACTGAGAGTGTGATGGTGGCAGAGGTCTGGAGGTCTAGAGACTCTGAGGTCTGGAGGTCTGGAGGCTCTGAGGTCTGGAGGTCTAGAGGTCTGTTGGTCTGTTGGTCTGTTGGTCTGGAGGTCTGTTGGTCTTGAGGCTCTGAAGTCTGGAGACTCTGAGTTCTGGAGGTCTGGAGGTCTGTTGGTCTGGAGGTCTGTTGGTCTGGAGGTCTGGAGGCTCGGGCCGCCGTCCTCCTCAGATTAGTGTCGCGGTTGTAATTGGCTCTCGCCGGGCTGCAGACGAGCGCGGGGCTGGGTGGTTTTGACAAGTGTACTCGTCCCCCCTCGGCGGCGGGCGCTTTGTAAGGAGTTAAATTGGATGGTTAATTCGGGTGTTATTTACCCTGTAATTCATTAGTTTCGCCCCGCCATTGGCAGCGGGCAGGCTGTAATTTCACGCTTCGCAATAAAAGATGTCTCATAATCTGCTTCATTTAGCAGCCAAAGAATTTAATGAAATTAACTGCGGCCCTAATTAAGACGGTGAATATTAAAGACCTGCTATCAAGGCTTTAACGAGGGTGACACGATCCGCCTTCCGCCGGATTGGAAAAATATCATTTCCCTGGGAAAGGTTGTCACCGCTCGGAGCCATTTTGGCCATGATGACATTTTTGTCATGCACACTAACCCCTGGAAATGAGGTTTTTCGGGGGGGCGGGGGACGTGTTGGAGGAGGTCTCTGCCTTTTTTTTTACTTTGAGAAATAATTAAAACAAGGAACACAGGCGTCAATCAGAGAGCATTTTTAGATTGTGCTCATTACGGCGGCGCCGGTCTCCACGGAGCGCCCGCCGCCGTTTGGCACGCGGGGGTGTCGCTCCGAGCGCGCCGGAAGTGTCCCCGCGGCCGCTTTGTTGTTTCACGCCGCGCGCGCGTTTGCTCGTGTGGACGAAAGCGAGCGGCGGTGACCTCACACACTTCCTGCCTCTCTCTGGTGGTCGGCGGCGAGCGAGGGGCGAGGCTTTTTATCCGCTAATGAATTGAGACTGCTGAAGTAAGGTTTGGATAATTGAGTTTCTAATTAATTACCCAGAACTCTTATCAGATAAATCAGCGCCTCTTCAGCCCCCCTCTTCTTCGCTGGTGTTTTATTTGATCTGGTCTGCGTCCTGCTCCCCCGGGCCTGCCCTTCGCCGTCCTTGCCTCATCAACGCCGACCTTGTCATGCAGACTGATGCTGCTGTGTGTCTGTGGCCGCGCACACGCGTGTGTGTGTGTGTGTGTGTGTGTGTGTGTGTGTGTGTGTGTGTGTGTGAGTGTGTGTGTGTGTGTGTGTGTGTGTGTGTGTGTGTGTGTGTGAGTGTGTGTGTGTGTATATTTTGAGCTGTTTTACCTCAACTTGTTTTTCGGCCCCCGTGGCGACCGTCGTCAGGTCGACGACCACATGGAGGAAAAACATCCTTTAAAGTCGAAAACACGGAGACGACACAGAGCTCCACCAAGGCTGCGGCGCCG
This sequence comes from Plectropomus leopardus, assembly GCF_026936395.1. Lineage (NCBI taxonomy): Eukaryota > Metazoa > Chordata > Actinopteri > Perciformes > Serranidae > Plectropomus > Plectropomus leopardus. The sequence goes on along the minus strand of NC_142199.1, from coordinate 934,882 downwards.
TCACTCGTCTGCCGTAACGCAGGAACTCCAAACTAAAGACGCAGCTTCGGCGACCGAAACACGACGTGCACGGGACTCCAGAGTCACAGTCACGTCTTTAACCCTTTGAAAGCTGAATCTAAGAAATGACAGGAAACTGCCTGAAAATCAGGAAAAATGGGGAAAAAAGTATATTTATACATATATATTTAAAAAAAAAAACCTGGAAAAAGTGAAAAGCCTTTAAATGTCTGCTGTTAAAACAAGAATTATTCAAAAAATTAACCAGAAACACAAACATTACGGACCTTTTTTCTGCTTTAACCCTTGGAAGCCTGACTAATTACGTTTAATTTATCAATGAGCAACAAGAAAAAAAACAATCAAACATTTTCAAGAAATTAGTAAAAAGTACAAGAAAATTACCCGAAAATCAGTATTCAAAAATTAAAAGTTAGATGACCTTGAAAAAGTGCCTAAAAATTTGAATAATTATGTAAGATCATCATAAACATTTAATTATGGTCATCTCTTATTTTTTTGGATGTTTGTGACCTTTTCACTGATTTCTTTTTTTCAGGTCAATTCTTGTTTCTTTTTTTTTTGTTTTTTTTAGGTCCGATTTTCAGATAATTTTCTTGTGCTTTTCACAGATTTCTCATCATTTTTAAGCTTTTATTCCCAGATCATTTCATGCTTTGTTTTGGGTTTTTTTTCTTTTTTTGGGTCAAATTTCAGGTAATTTTCCGGCTTTTTTCACAGACTTGCTAACCTCGGGGTCATTTCTTATTTTGTTGCTCATGTTTTTGAATAGAATAAATCCATTTTTTTCCAGGTCTCCAAACGTTAAATGTTTCATCTTATTTCACTCTCTGCTGAGTCCCGCTGAGTTCAGTGATTTAAGAAAAAATAGCCGGGGCTGTTAAATTGAAGTTTTCGGGTTTTTTCAGGTCTTTTAAAATCAAAGCGCCGTGCAGCAGGTGACGTTCACCTGCAGCCTCTTTATCTCTTTTCTCCGCCGCCATCAGACGCCGGAGCGTTTCTCTCAGACTACACAAACACAGCGCTCTCTCCGCCGTCTGAGAGGATGATGGATGAGCCGCGGCCGCCGCTCGGGCCCCGTCAGGCGGAGATAGAGTCCGGCCGGCGTCCCGCCCTCCGCAGGGTGACACCTCTAATTTCGCCTCCCGCTCTCGGGGGACGTGCGAGAACAAAAGGTCTCCGGCCCCTCTGCAGATCAGCCGCGGTCTTTTCCGCTGATAGGGCCTCCCCCGTATCGGGCTGTCAGGGGCCCGGGGACAGTCCATTGTCCGGGGAGAATAGGGGGGTGATGGAGTGATTAGAGAGTCGATTAGTGCGTATCAATAGACTGAAGATCCAGGCTGCAGCAGGAAACCTCTGAAAAGTTCCTCCTTCACACAGTTTCTTTCTTTCTCTCTTCCTGCTGCTGCGAATCACACAATGAACGCTCCACATTTTACAGGAACTCACTGATATTTCACAACAAAACACATTTTACTACACTGTTATTTTACAGGAACTCACTGATATTTCACAACAAAACACATTTTACTACACTGTTATTTTACAGGAACTCACTGATATTTCACAACAAAACACATTTTACTACACTGTTATTTTACAGGAACTCACTGTGATATTTCACATTAAAACGGTCAAAGCGATGCGACTAGTGTCCAGTGATTTATCGTAAATGGTCAGTCAAACATTGACAGTGTATCTTTATCGCAGCATCACTTTCACAGTCCCTTATTGTGAAATGTGACAGTTGCTTCCTGTAAAGCAGTGGGTGCAGTCCCGAACATGTTTAAAGGATTTTAGGACATTTTTAAGATTTTCCAAAAATTCTCAGATTTTACTACATCTCAGAGATTTAAGACATTTCTAGGATTTGAAGAGGCTAATAAGTATCAGGACTTTTCGTGTATTTTACGACATTTCTGTGATCTGAGGACATCAGTGTCTCAGCTGCGTCCTCAGCATCAGACTCTAAGTTGATGCTGTTTTATGTCTCTGACACTTTATGGAGACTAAAAGGACAAAAACTATTCACTGAGTCCGTCTCTTTATTTTTACTGTCAGTTATAAAATGTTTGGGGGCCACCAGGGGCCCTGTCAGGGCCCAGATTTCTGTGATCCGTAGCGTGAGCATGTTTGTTGATTATTTCCAGGATTTAACAGGATGTAACTGTAATATTTCACAGTAATTTACTGTAAAAATGACACCGTAACTTTCTCCGAGAGTGATGGAACTAGAAACCGGTGATTTATTCAGTGTTCACTTTATTTTTGTCATTTTTAAGGATTTTACCTTCAAAGTTCACAAAGAGAAAGTTTCGCCGCTCGCCTGATGGCGTCCGTCCAACATTTCCGTCTCCTGACACGCGCTCTTTAATCAGAGCGCCTTCAGGTACGAACATCTTTTCACATGCGTCGTCTAACGAATGACTTCATCTCCCGGCTTCCCCCGAGCCAGCCGGCGACCTTTTCTTAAGCACCGCGCCTCGATACTTCACCGCGGCGAGGAAGTGTGTCAGCGCGGAGGGAGCGTGTCCGAGGGGCGTTTTTGGGGATCAATAAGTCGCATTTAAGACTCTCCGTGTGCCTCCTCCTTCCCGCCGCCGCTCAGACTCTTTGTTTTGTTGTTTAAAGACAAACACACGTTTGTGAATCTCGCCCTCGGACGTTTTCGGATGCCTAACAAATGACTTCATCTCTTCGCCAAACCCCCCCGAGCTAGCGACCTTTTCCAAAGCACTACCCCACAATACTTCACCGGGGCGGAGCAGTGCGTCGCCGCGGCGAGGGGAGAGTGTATCCGAGGATGTATTTATCTCCTCACATCTATTTTCCCATGTGGAGACCTTGTGAGCTGTCATGGCTGCCCCCCGCCCCCCCTCCCCAAGGTAAAATAAGAGGCGCCGCGCGTGTGTCACGGCGCCCGGGGAGCTGAATAATGAAAGATATTACCCATCAGGAGGGTTTCGACGCGGCGTTCAATTAGCCTCCCCCTCCAGCAAACTGATCGCTTGTCAGCCGCCGGATGGATGGCCAAAATTAATTTGCTGACGTCTCCCTCCCCAAATACCAGCTTCAGAGGCAGAGCGTACGAAATCCCGTCTCCGTGCAGGACTCAAGCGTCCAACATCCGTCAAAGATCCGCTGACCTCTCGCTTACTCTCCTCTTCATGTTCGAAAGTACCATTTCTTTCCGTATTTTTATCACTAAACTCAAAAAACTGCAATTTTAGGAGAGAAGAAAGCATCACACTCATGTAATGATCTTTTTTATTTCAGGTTCTGCAGTTTCATTTCTCTAGAAAATTAAAGACCAAAAGCAGATTATTATTCGTTCATGCATCACTGCGCTTTAATGCTTTTGTTTGATCAGTTTTTAGGAAATATTGAAGGAGAAATCAAACACCTGTTTCAAGATTTCAAAAACTTTGAGACTTTGAGGAACAAAAGAACAAATGACCCAAAAGTTTGGAGGAGAAAATTACCTGAAAATAGTTTTTGAAAAGAGGGAAAATGGAAAAGAAAAGTTAAAAAAAAGACTCGGCAAAGTACTTTAAAAGTGTTATAATTCTGTTTCATAATGCTCAATATGCAATTTATTGATAATTATAAATAGGTAATTTACCCAGCTTTTTTCCCGAAATATTTTCCCTTGCATTTTTTAAAGTTTTTTTAAAATTTCTTTTTTCCTTAAATATCTCCTCTAGTTTTTTCAAAATAATTTTCTAAATTTACCATTTTCTGTCTTCTTTTTCCCCGAGATATTTTTCCTAAAAAATAAAAATATTTTTTTAAGTTTGCTAATTTCATTTTCCCCCCTTTATTTCTCTTGATATTTCCATAACTTTTTAAAAATAATTTTCAGAATTTCCCAATTCCCCTTTTCCCTAGATATTTTCCCTAGCTTTAAAAAATAATAATTCTCTAAATTTCCCAATATCTTGCAATTTGTGAAGCCTTTTTTAAAAAAAAAACAAAAAAAAACTAAACTAAATTGCTGTTTACACACACACACACACACACACACACACACACACACACACACACACACACACACACACACACACACACACATACATATACACGTCTGGAAACATGTTGTCTCGCTCTCCTCTCCTCTCCTCCTCTCCTCCTCTCTCTCCTCCTCTCTCCTCCTCTCTCCTCTCCTCCCCTCTCCTCTCCTCTCTCCCTCTCTCCTCCTCTCCCCTCTCTCCTCCTCTCTCTCTCCTCTCTCCTCTCTCTCCTCCTCTCTCCTCCTCTCTCCTCTCCTCCCCTCTCCTCTCCTCTCTCCCTCTCTCCTCCTCTCTCCTCTCCTCTCCTCCTCTCTCCTCTCCCCTCCTCTCCTCTCCTCTCCTCTCCTCTCCTCCCTCTCCCTCCTCCTCTCCTCCTCCTCTCTCCTCCTCTCCCTCTCCTCTCCTCTCCTCTCCCTCTCTCCCTCTCCCTCTCCTCTCTCCTCTCCTCCTCTCTCCTCTCCTCTCCCTCTCCTCTCTCTCTCCCTCCTCTCCTCCCCTCTCCTCTCCTCTTCCTCTCCTCTCCTCTCCTCTCTCTCTCCCTCTCCTCTCCCTCTCCTTTTCCCTTTCCCTCTCCTCTCCTCTCCTCTCCTCTCCTCTTCCTCTCCTCTCCTCCCCTCTCCTCCCTCCTCTCCTCTCCTCCTCTCTCCTCTCTCCTCTCCTCTCCTCCTCTCCTCTCCTCCTCTCTCTCTCTCTCTCTCTCCTCTCTCCTCCTCTCTCCTCTCCTCTCCTCTCCTCTCCTCCTCTCTCCTCTCCTCTCCTCCTCTCTCCTCTCCTCTCCTCTCCTCTCCTCCTCTCCTCTCCTCCGTCTCCTCTCCTCTCCTCCTCCTCTCTCCTCTGTCTCCTCCCTCTCCTCCTCTCCTCTCCTCTCCTCCTCTCTCCTCTCCTCTCCTCTCCTCCCTCTGTCTCGGGCAGTAATGGATGATCAGCTGTCCTGACAGCTGCACGGCTGTCGGCAGCTTTCACTTCAGAGCAGCAGGAAGCTCGTCAACTCGTGTTTAGCGCACCGTGGGGAACCCCTGTTGTTGCAGCCACACACACACACACACACACACACACACACACAGCTCTGTTTTACTTCCTCGTGACATGAGCTGAAATTAGTGTTAATCACTGGAAACAACATTTAGCACCACGGTGCAGCTGCAGACGGAAATCTGCTCTTCAGAGCGATAATCTGCGTGTTCTCCTCCGTAACTGATCCTGCAGCGGCGCTGATCACCTGTGTGTCCCACCTCTGTGTCTCACCTGTGTGTCCCACCTCTGTGTCCCACCTCTGTGTCCCACCTCTGTGTCTCACCTCTGTGTCCCACCTCTGTGTCTCATCTCTGCGTCTCATTTCTGCGTCTCACCTCTGCGTCTCACCTCTGTGTCCCACCTCTGTGTCTCATTTCTGCGTCTCACCTCTGCGTCTCATCTCTGTGTCTCATTTCTGCGTCTCATTTCTGCGTCTCACCTCTGCGTCTCATCTCTGTGTCTCATTTCTGCGTCTCATTTCTGCGTCTCACCTCTGCGTCTCACCTCTGTGTCTCATTTCTGCGTCTCATTTCTGCGTCTCACCTCTGTGTCTCATTTCTGCGTCTCATTTCTGCGTCTCATCTCTGTGTCTCATTTCTGCGTCTCATTTCTGCGTCTCACCTCTGTGTCTCATTTCTGTGTCTCATTTCTGCGTCTCATCTCTGCGTCTCACCTCTGCGTCTCATTTCTGCGTCTCACCTCTGTGTCTCATTTCTGCGTCTCTCCTTTTGCGGTTTGACGGATGTTTCTTGCCAAGCTGCTTTTTGTTTTTATTCATTAATAATTGTTTAAAGAAACCGAAGTCGTTTCTCCTGTTTCGGAGGCTGAAATGTTTGTGCGAGGCGTCTGATTGGTTGATTATTTGGTCGTTGTTTTCTCTGACGGTTAAAAATGCAGCGTTAAAGTGTCGCTGACGCCCAGAAAAGCTTTTTTGGTTTTTTAAGGTTGGTTTCAGTCAAATCTCACTCTCTTGTCGTTGTCTTGCCGTCACTGTTTATTTATTTCGGGTGATTTCCTGTCAGTGGCGTGACCTCGTGGACTCTTCAGGACGATGTTTTGGACCCTTTACGCGCCGCCTGCATTCGCCTCCCCTCTTTGTCACTCTGAAGCGTCCCTTCCTGGCGTTATGTCACCGCCAATTACACTAAATGTGGCGGCGAGGGGTCACCCAGGGCCCGCCGCCGTCCCACCACCACCGACCGTCCTTAATGAAAGCTGAGCGGCCGGGGCGGCGAGGAGCAGGCTTCTGTCCATCAGCGGCTCTGTCCGTCTCCCCCGCCTCCCCCCCGCGCTCCGTCACGGCTGGACTCTATTAATATCCTCTGTCGGAGTGTTAATGCTGCAGAGGTCCAGTGAAGTGACACGCGTGGCAGCGCCGCTGTAATTGCTAATCAGCGGACAGTTTTATCCCCCGCCGCCGCCTCCCCCTCCCCCCCTGCCTCTCTGATCTCCCTCTTCCTCCCGTCTCCACCGCTCGCTCTCTCTCGCCTTCTCCCTGACCTTCCCGCTCTCCCTCTCTCTCTAACCTAATGAATCCGGCTCAAATGAAGTGTGGGCGGGCGCTCGGCCTAAACGGTCGGTGAGCCGCGGCTGATGTGCGTAGGAGAGAGAGAGCGTTAAAACACGAGTCACACAATTAAATAAGTGCTGATTTCTGTCCGTCCAGCTCCTTCCAGCTGCGCGTCTCTGATGCTGTTTTTTGGGGAGAGATGAACTCTTTATTTAATCCGTCTTCTGGCTGGAGGCTCGTTATCTTCGAGCCAAAGAGGCTCGACGCGATTTAGCTCCAACGAGCACAAAAAGCTGCGTCCAACAACCGAGATGTTGCAAAAAACACACATTTAGGACACGCTCAAAAGTATGTGGACGCCCCGTCTGATTAACGTTCGGCAATAAGGCAATGGGCAACGTGGCAAGAGATGTCCCGCAAATCGTAGGAAAACTGGAAAAGAAAAAACAGAGAACTGGTTTCATAAAACAGAGAGAAAAAGATAATAATAAAAATATACAAAGAAATGTCCAAAAATGATATTAATGGTTTTGTAATTTGGCCACAACTTAAGAATTTAAATGGAAATTATGACAAAATTTCACATAAATGTCTACAATGATAAAAATAAATTGTGTGTGTGTGTGTGTGTGTGTGTGTGTGTACAGACGTATATTTTTATCATTTATTTTATTTTTTATGTGATATCTCAGCTCAAGAGGGCTTTGTGAGATTGTTCTCAAATTCGGCACAAACGTCCCCTTGGACTTGAGGAGGAACCATGGATTCAATACATAACTAGTTAGAATTTGGTGGTCATAGGTCAAAGGTCACTATGAACTCGTGGCTGTATCATTCTTGTGAACGGGATATCATGAGGATACTTTGAGGGAGTTTCCTCAAATTTGGCACAAACGCCCACTTGAACTTAAGAATAAACTTTTTAAAATTTAGTGGTCAAATGTTACTGTGATCACGCCTAAACTGAGATCTTCTGTGTGTGACGCGTCCGTGTTTTCACACACGGATGTAAACTGTAACCACGGCGTGATGGCCGTCTCTCCGTCACAGAGTGATGGGAGTGAAAGAGTTAATTAACCGTGTGGTTTCCTGTCCGCAGGGCATGCTGCTGAAGAGGAGCGGCAAGTCCCTCAACAAGGAGTGGAAGAAGAAGTACGTGACGCTGTGTGACAACGGACTGCTGACCTACCACCCGAGTCTGCATGTAAGAGACACACACACACACACACACACACACACACACACACACACACACACACACACACACACACACACAGAGTCATTACAAACCCTCTCTGATTGCTTATTAGACTCCAGCGCTCTGCCAGCCTGCACTGACCTCCATCTATCTGCTGCTCTTCATCTCCCTCCAGAGTGTGTGTGTGTGTGTGTGTGTTTCCAGACACAACACACACACACACACACACACACACAGTGTTGATGGCTTGTGTATTAATTAGGACTCGTCATCTGTTTGCCCACGTCGGCGTTGATGATGTGAATATCAGCTGTAATGTCTCTGCTAATTGCCCCGGCTCTCTGCCCTGTTGGCACAATATCCTGCCCCGACGCCGCTTTATTATCTCACACACACACACACACACACACACACACACACACACCGTTTTTGGTCCTCTCCCCGTCCTCTGCCTCGCATCGGTGTAACAAGCGTCACATTCGACAGGTTTTCTCCTCATAGCTTTTTTGTCATGAACGACTGTTTTTCACATTAAATTATATTTATTTTGTGTCTTTTTTCATCTTAGTTTATTTGGGTTTTTTTTTCCTTAAAGATAAAATCTCGAGGGAAATTATTTTGCAGCAGCTGCAGCACAAATCATCAATTGGTGAATTGAGATTTAAAATGTCAAGTTGAAAACATTTTGGTCGTCATTCTGGTGTCAGTGCTTAGCCTGCTGTGGGTGGCCCAGATGAAGCTTTTTGAATTTAATTTTATTTTTTTATTTGATTTTAAAAATCAATTGTTATAATAATAATAATAATAATAATAATTATTATTATTATTATTATTATCATGAACGCAAATTTGTAGCTATAATCTTGACATCCTAAAGCTCTTAATTTTTTTTATTTATTTTTTTTCTCAATACTGAACCTTGGAAAGAAGATTTTGGGGTCCAACCTTCAACAATTGAATTTGAGCAACTATAATATTTATTTATTGATTTAATCTTATTTATATATTTTCATTCTGAAACCTACATTTTCCTTTTCTGAAATTTTTTTAACTTTTTGAGTTGGATTTGTGAACATAAAAACTGGAAATTTGACATTTTAATTTTAAAGAGGAAAATTCAGAAACAGTTGAGTTCTCAAAATGAAATATTTCATTCTGAAGTTTGCAGTTGCTGTTAAAATGGAAATATTTTTATCTCTCCATAGCTTCCATAGAAACGTGTGGCTGAGACGATTATTTTTATCATCTTTTAATCTGCCGTTTTTTCTCTTAACTGATCAGTTGTTTCGTCCATAAAATGTGAGAAAAAAGTGCAAATCGTTTGTTTTGACTCATGAACAGTTAAAAAAAAGACTTTTCTTTCACTTCAAAGAAAAGCAGAAAATTCTGCCGTTAAAGACGCAGAAACCAGCGCTCGTTTGGTAAACGTGTTCCTGTCCATCAACGAATCAATCAATCAGCTTCAGAAGCGATAAATCACCGATAACGGCGTGGAGAGGGTTAACCCCCGAGGCTCGGAGCGTGCGGCCCGCGGGGTCGTGGGTTCGATTCCCTCTGGAGAGCAAAGCGCGCACGTCCATCAGCGATTAGAGCAGCTGATGCAGTAAATTAGTGTTCAAACTCATCACTTAACACATCAACGCACACTCGTGAACAAACACACACTCGTGAACAAACACACACACACACACACACACACACACACACACACCCTCCAGCCCCAAAAAGAGCTTTTTTTTTTTTTTTTTTACATCTGCAGCTCGAGCGTCAATTAGCGTGTTTGCGGAGGCTAATCGAATGAAACTCAATCAGCGCCGCTAATTGCCCGACTATGTGCAAAGAAATCACATTAATGCCGCTAATTAAGTGGATGGCAGGAAGACGCCACCTAATTGGCAGGAAAAGTCTCGTCCAAAGTGGAGAAGAAGAAGAAGAAGACGGAGCCAAAAACACGAGAGGCGACACTCTCATTCATCAGCCGCGTTTTTAGTTTTTTCTTTTTTTTTCGGGTCCATCTGTGTGTCAAAGACTTCGTCCAACACGTGACCTCCTGTAGCCCCGCCCCCCCGCAGGTCAGCACCACAGATCAGTTTAAAGATCATTTAATGATTGATTAGCTGTCTGTTAACTTTTTATTTTATAATTATGATATTTGTGCCAAAACAAAACAAACTCAACGTCCAGTATTCATTTTCTTCCTCTGAAAAACTGAACGTGATCAAATAAAAAATAGAAAAATCATTTCAAATAATTTTTAATGCTGTGACATTTTTAAAAAGTTCGAATAAAAAAAAATATAAAGGAATATTAAAAATAATTGGGAATATTAAGAAAAAACCTAAAAGATTAAACTGCATTTCACTGTCTTCATCAGGAAAATCAGGTTTCCTCCGAAGATTTTAAAAAAGAAAAACACGAATAAAAGTGAAAAAAACAAGGAATGAGCTTTTTTGGTGCACGGCAAGAAACATAAATATAGAATAGAAATAATGATAATAATGGAATAAAAAAATAATATTTAAAATAATGAAGGATCACAAAATATTGTTTAAAAATCATTACATTTAAAATCAGACTCTGCTTTATTTCCGAGTAGATTCACAATCAACGATTAAGATCAAGATTATGAACCAAAAACATCAAAATAGAAAAACAAAAAAACAGAACAAAGAGGCCGTTTTAAAATGAAAAAAATTAACAGAATAAATAAAACAGTGATAAAAAAAATAAGGTACATTGAGAATATTAACAAAATATCGTAAAGAATAAAATAAATGATTATACAAAATTCTCTTAAAAATGGTCACAAAATGTTGATTTTTATTAAATTTGATTTAAATGTTTTGACACATTTACATATCAGTCACAATAGCACAGTCACTCTACATTTATATATTCCTGTTTACATTTACATTAAATTTTACTCACTTTGCAGTGATCGTCTAATGCGTTTTATTTGAATAAAATTTGAAATATATTATACTTTATATTTTATCTCTGTAATTTTTGCGCTTGTGTCAAATAGAATATCTCTAGAAATATAAATGACCTTAATAAACGAGGGATTGATCATGTTGGACTGCATCGCTCTGAGCTCAGTGGAATAATTCAATAAACAGAATAAGCTGGTTTAAATCTCGACTCTGAACTCTGATTTCTGACTGTTTGTTTGCATCTTTTATCCATTTTTACGCCTCCGTCACCTTCATCACTTCCTGTTTAATGTTTCCTGTCTGACCGCCGAGCCTCCTCTTCTTCTCCTCCTTTATCTCCCGCCGTCTCTTCCTCCATCGATCGTTTTTTTTCTTTGGCCGTGCGCTCGCTCTTTATGGATCCACGTTTCCCTCGACATCAGCAGTATTCAGCTCTGTTCGTGTCGCATTTTTCACTCTGACGCCGCCGCCGCCGTTTATGCATCCATTTATACAGACACACATTTACATACACACTCACTCACACACACACACACACACACACACACACACACACACACACCACCTGCTGTCGGTGTGTTTGGTCGATACACACATCCGTCCTGGACGTCGCTGCGCGGCGTGGACGATCAGGCCGATGATGAAAGCTCCTCGATGCAAATGGAGACTCAATTACCTCGGTCAATCTGTCGGAGGGGAGTGTGTGTGTGTGTGTGTGTGTGTGTGTGTGTGTGTGTGTGTGTGGAGGGGTATACCCAGCGGGCCCCTGGCTCGAGGGCTCTCCGGTGGCTTGTTAAGACGCCGTCGAGAGCACTTGGCTTTGAATTGGCCTTTTGTCAGCCGAGCTGCCAGAGGGAGGCGGGACACACTCACAGAGAGTGTGTGTGTGTGTGTGTGTGTGTGTGTGTGTGTGTGTGTGTTCCATCTTTGTGAGGACCAATTAGAGTCCTGGAGCTGCAGAGTGGGGACATGTTGTCCGGTCCTCGCTCCTTTTTGGTTTAAAGTTGTGTTAATGCTCGAACGACTGAACAGCTGTTCGTGAAACTGCGTTTGTGGGAAATGAAGTCGATTTTATGATCTTTACACTGAAAACTGTTTAATCTTCTGTGGAGACGCTCACCGCCATGACTCAGGTCTCATACCGAACCCTGATCCGAACCTTAGACCTGAACCGAGAAGTGAGGACCACAAGACGTCTCACTTCTCAGAAAAGTCCTCACTTTCTAAAATATCCATACTTTCTAAAACAGCTCTTCGAAAGTAGTCCCCACTTTCTGTAAAGATCGGTATTTTCTAAAATTGTCCTCAGTCTTAAAAAAAATGTCCTTACTTTCCAAAAATCTCTTCACTTTCTTAAAAGATGCTGTTTGAAATGTTCTCATTTTTTTTTAAAATGTCCCCACTTCCTAAAGTCACTGACGTCACTTTCTGTAAAAGCTGTCCCTCTCTCAAAGTCCTCACTTTCCAAAACATTTTCTCACTGTCTTTGTAAAATCATTACTTTCCAAAAAATATCTCCACTTTCTTTAATTGTCCCAACTTTCTAAGAAGACCTACATTTTTCAAAAATGTCCTCATTTTCCAAAAATATTGACTTTTTCAAAAAAATGTCTACTTTCCAAAAACGTCCTCACTTTCTAAAGATGTCCTCACTTTCTGAAAACATCCTTTCTCTCTAAAGATGTCCAAAGTGTCTTTATTCTGCGTCGGTGTCCTCTGTCCTGTCTAAAGCGTCCTGGTCCTCACAAAGACAGCAGTACAGTCGTGGTTTTGAATGCGGCTCGGCGGGCGGCGTGAGCTTTGTGTGTCCTCGTCTCCTTCATGTTGAAGAGGAGGCCGGCCCACAATGCCCTGGTCCTCTCGGGTCACCGCTGACACTCCACCCGGCGCAGAGGGGGAGCGGGGGACGGATTTAACAAGCGCCTCTCGTCGGTCATTAACACCTCTACTTGTGTTTTCATTCGCTCCTCTGATCCGGAGGAGAGCTCATCGTCGGGGGGCGTTTGTGGCGTCCTGCGGCGTTTCGGTCCCGTTTCGGGGGAGCTGGTGGACGGGCGCAGCCAATCAGAGCCGGCGTGGTCGGCCACTTCAGCGCCGCTTTGAGGGATTAATGCGGATTTGTTTCAGTTGTATAATTTTGGGATTTAGCTGCTTTATTATCTGGAGTTAATCCCCATGATCTTTATGTTCTTTGTTAGTTTCACCAATTTATGTCAAACGCATTAAGTGATGTAATACAGATTCAGCGCTTTCACCGGTCGATCAAGAGTTAAATCATTTTCCTATTGTTTCCAAATTTTGTTGTGAAATATATCAGATCATGCAGACTGTCCTCTGATTAGTCAACAGTTGCTTCCACCGTCATTTTCTATTATCTTTGTGCTTTAAAAATGTCTTAAATGGATGAAAAACCACCTGAAACATTTCAGTTAACTCGTGTTTATGGTCACATTTCCGTACTGATGCCTCACCCTTTACAAAGATGTCCCCAGTTTACAAAAATGTCTCAACACTCTTAAAATATCCTCATTTTCTACACTTGTTGGCACTTTTAAAAACAGTCCTAACCATCCAAAACGTCTTTGCTTTTCAAAAATGCCAACTTTCCATAAATATCTTCACTTTCCAGAGTGATCCTCACTTTTTAAAATTGTCGCTTTTTAAGACAGAATTCACTTTTCCAAAATGTCCCCCATTTCCTAAAGACATCCTTAAATTCCAAAAACGTCCACACTGTCCAAAGATGTCCTCACTTTCCAAAAATGTCTTTGCTTTCTAAAAACATCCACACTTTCCAAAAATGTCATCACTTTCCAAAAAATCTACATTTTTCTTTCAACCTTCACCTGTTTTTGAGATGTTTGACAAACAACTTCCTTTTGTCTTAGGACTACATGCAGAATGTCCACGGGAAGGAGATCGACCTGCTGAGGACCACGGTGAAGGTGCCGGGGAAGAGGCCGCCTCGCGCCGTGTCCACCTGCGCCGCCGTGCCGAGTCCCAAAACCAACGGCCTAACGAAGGACATGAGCAGCCTGCAGCTGGGACAGGCTCCAGGTGAGAGAGGTCGGTTTCGCTCAACGTCAGCAGTGAACTTTGATATAGATAAATTCATCCTCAGGGTCAAAAACATCAAATTTGCAAAACGAGTTAAATTTGGGGCAGATGGACAAATAATACTGAAGCTACAACAACTTTCTGTTTCGTGGCGATCAATGCATCACCATGGCAACAGCATTTGATGTTAACTCACAAATTCCACAATATGCCATCATCGGGATCTGAAGGCCACGCTGACCAAAACTGAGCTGGATGTGGTCTTTAGTATACAACATGTCATTTCCTGTTGCCAGCAGGTGGCGCTAAAACAAGAAGTCATTTTTTTGTTAGTAGATGTCATGACACTCGGACTCTCATCATGAATGCGAAATTTTAGGCAGACTGGACGATTTACGCTTAAGTTACAACAATTTCCTGTTCAATGGCGAAACTTGCAAAAATAGCCGTGACACCAAAGCAACACTGTTTGTCGAAAAACTCTCAGTTTTCAGCAGGAAGCATTATGGGGGTCTCAAGGCTTTTTCAGGTAAAATCTGTCGGAGGAGTTTTTCAAAGTAAAACACCTGCAAAAAATAAATTAGTATAAGAAAATTACCTGAAAAGTATTTTTAAAAAAAAAATTTAAAAAGAAATTTTTAAAAGCTTTTTAAAAATGTTTTTTTGGGGTCTAATTTCTTGAACGTTTTTAGCAAGCTGCGGTTTTCCTCTTTTGCCATCATTTAGGAAAAATCTCAGGTGGTTGCTCAGGATTCAAAGGTTTAAATATTAGTGAAAGTCGTTTGAGAGCAGAAGAAGAAAAGTGACGCAGCTTTGTTGATCCCTGAAGTGCGGCGTCACGTTCAGGGGGCGACGGCGAGGAATTAGCAGCAGTTGACACCGACACGACTACATTTATTTTTTAATCAGCACTAATTGCTGCTCTTGATGCTTTATCACAAACGCAGGCATGTTTCGTCCTTTGTTGAATATTCAAAGAAAAGAAAAAGAAAAAAAAACAGCCTTGAAACTCACAAAACGCTCCTCTGCACCTGAAGGAGGACGTCGTAAAAAACAAAAGGTGCGGAGAAAACGAGCGCTCCTGCGTGTCACGTACACACACACACACACACATAAAAGCAGCTCTTATGAGGCGGTTAAATCAAACACACACCGAGCTTCACACACACGGGGATCCAGGAGGCCCGAGCTAATAGCATGAATATTCAGTGAGCCGTACTCCATGTACTAATTATTGTCATGAATATTAATGCAATCAGAGTCGTGGCTCCACTCAGCCAGCGCCGAGAAATGAGCTGTAATGAGAGAGCGGGGGGGGGGCACCCGGCTGTTGGACCACGCAGCCTCTCTCTAACTCAAGGGTTTGATTTAAGCAGCCAGCTTGTAAGAGGCTGCCTTTTATGTGCAGCTCTGTGTGTGTGTGTGTGTGTGTGTGTGTGTGTGTGTGTGTGTGTGTGTGTGTTACATGGCTGCAGTATTCTGGAGGTATTCAAGGTGGAAACTTTACATGGGAATCATCGGGGATAACGTGTGAATAAATAGTCGATTTTTTTCGTCAGGCTGTTTTTGTCTCATGCACATAGAAACAAATCCTTTACGATTATAAAATCATAAACAACTTTAATAAAAATGGAAAAATAAACCGTTGAGTTGATCTGAAAGAAATTTACATTGTTTTAAACAAAACATTCCCTGTGACCCCCCCTCCAAAAGACAAATAATTAATTATTAATAATGATAATATAACAACAATAATAATAACAGTAATACTACAATAACTACAATTATTCCAGATTAAAAAAATGTAAATAAATATTCCAGTTTTTCTATGTATTTTTTTCTTAAAATATATTCATCGTTAAAAACATTGATTTTACTTTTTTTTTAATTAAAAAAAAAAATTAATATAAAACTCAGAAATCCCAAGCTTTACTTCCATTGACAATTTCTGAAAGTTTACCAAAAATTTACCGAAAATGTTCTAAAAAATCTACCAAATATTGAGCAGAAATTAACCAGAAATATTCTGAAAATTAAACAAAATTCACCTAAAATTAACCAGATAGGTTCTTAAATTTATCAAGAAATATTCTAAAAACTAACCAGAAATGTTCTGAAAATTTACAAGAAATGTTATTTAAAAAATTCCCAGACATTCATATTTTGAATTTATTTCCAGAAATTAACCAGAGATATTCTAAAAATGTATCAGTAATTAACCAGAAACATTTTGAAATTAACCGTAAATATTATGAAAATTAATTATCATTATTCTGAAAATGTATAAAACCTATTCTGAAAATATCCCAGAAATTTAGCAGAAATGTTCTAAAACTCAGTCAGACATTAATCAGAAATACTACCAGAAAAAATTACTAGAAATTTTATTTAAAAATGTTAAGAATAAAAGATTTCCCAATAATTATCCAGAAGTAAACTAGAAATGTTTTGTGAATTGTCCAGCAATATTTTGAAAATGTATAAGAACTCTTTTTTTTTTTTTTTAAATGTCCCAGAAATCAAGCAGAAACGTTCTTAAAATTAATCAGAAAAGAACTGGAAATATTCAAAAAACATACCAGAAATATTCTAACAATTTACTAGAAATATTTTGAAAATTTACTGAAAATATTCTGAAAATGTAGTTCAAAGCATTAAAGGTGGCGTCCTCCCTCAGGTTCGGTGACCAGCAGCTCGTCGGTGTCTCAGATGGCGAGCGGCGTCAGCTTGGTGTCCTTCAACAGCCGCGGTCTGGAGGGGATGCACCAGCGCTCCTACTCCGTGTCCAGCGCCGACCAATGGACCGACGCCACCGTCATCGCCAACTCTGGAGTCAGCACAGGTAAAAAGAAAAATTTAAAAAACTTTAACGTTTGCTTTTGGTCCTAATACAGAAAAAAAGTCATTAATAAATGAAAAAGTTCATGTTTCACAACAAAAAAAGGTCCACTCACGCAGCTCCACTGCAGGGCTTCAGAGGGCCCCAGTGCGCAGCTCCGCAGGGGAGCCTATCATTTGTCTCCCATTGATCCTCCTGTCAGACCTCTAAAGCTGCTGTAACTGTGTGTCAGGCTAATGGCCACCGAGTGTGTGTGACTCATTAACTGCCAGTGTTACCTTACAAACACACACACACACACACACACACACACACACACACAGCGAGACGCTAAGACTGACAGCTGTCAGGCCGTGTGTGTGTGTTGCAGTGACGATAAGCCTGACTGACAGCTCTGCCGTCAGTGTGTTGCCCCGCAGCGCTCCTCAAATAACGTTTAAAGCTGTGAAATGCTCTCAGTGGGCTCCCAGGGGCCCCACCCACCCACACACACACACACACACACACACACACACACACACACACACACACACATACACACACACACACACACACACACACACATACACATAAAGAGCTCTGCATTTAAGGGAAGGAGGAGCCCAGATTTTATCTCGAGGTGAATTCTGGCGACGTCTTGATGACACGATCGATATTCTGTTTACACATTTTAACCGTTTGAAACCTGGACACCGGTTCTTTTTTGTGTTGCGTTCAGACACGTTTTACGAGCTTTACGAGCGCCTGAAAACTGAGCAAACTGGTCTGATTTCTTTTGAAGACATGGGGGACAGGGAAATGACCTACAATGTCCCCCAAATCGCAAAAAAAAAAAAAATTAATTATAAAAGAAAGGGTGGATTATTTGGAAATAGTAAAAAAAAAAAGTCTCAAAAACTATATTTATAAAATCTAAATAATCAATTTAAATATGAAAAAACATATTTTTATAGTATATATTTTTAGCACTTTTTCTGAGTCATTGTCTTCTTCTTTTTCGGCTCTTTTGTGCTTATTTTCAGGGAATTGTCTAACTTTTGTATTCATTATTTTGCTCATTTGTCGTGATTTCTCTTCTCTTAAAAAAAAAATCTACTTCACATGTATTTTGTTGAAAATAATTGCCACAAAAACTTGGTATTTAAAGGATAAAAATTCTAAAAATAATGAATATTTGAATATTTAAAAACAGAAACTTAATGAAAGTAGAAAATAATATTAATGTTTAATATTTTTTAAAGCTTGATTTTGAAAAATGCGTTTTGTTAATTTAAAAAATAAATAATCTGTGAAAGAAAAAAAGATTATTTTATGCTCACAGCAATATGATTGTAAATATTTGAGACTGCACAAAAAATAATAATGTATAAAAATCAATTATTGACATATCCCAGGCTGTGATAAAAAAAAAATCTGCTTAGCAGAAGTAAATTTATTTTTCCCCACAATGACAAAAACCTGCATTTAAAGGATTAAAATTAAATCAAATAATGAATATTTGATATTTCTGAATAGGACTGATGTTGCATAAAAAATAAACTCAATGAAAATAGAAAATCGTGTTCAGTTGTAATATTTTTGAAAGCTGGAGTTTGAAAAGCGTGTGAACTTTGCGGAGGAGAAAGTGAAGCGGGAGGAGGAAGAGGTCTGGAGGAGGAGAAGGGGGTCTGGAGGACGAGGTCTGGAGGAGGAGCAGGGGGTCTGGAGGAGGAGGGGGTCTGCAGGAGGAGGTCTGGAGGAGGGGGTCTGCAGGAGGGGGTCAGGAGGAGGAGGTCTGGAGGAGGAGGGGGTCTGGAGAGGAGGTCTGGAGCAGGAGGAGATGGGTAGGAGGAGGTCTGTTGGAGGAGGAGGTCTAGAGGAGGTGTGGAGGAGGAGGTGTGGAGGAGGAGGTCTAGAGGAGGAGGTGTGGAGGAGGAGGTCAAGAAGAGGAGGTGTGTAGGAGGAGGTCTGGAGGAGGTCTGGAGGAGGAGGTCTAGAGGAGGAGGTCTGGAGGAGGAGGAGGAGGTCTAGAGGAGGAGGTGTGGAAGAGGAGGTCTGTTGGAGGAGGAGGTCTGGAGGAGGTGTGGAGGAGGAGGTCTAGAGGAGGAGGTGTGGAGGAGGAGGTTTAGAGGAGGAGGTGTGTAGGAGGAGGTCTGTTGGAGGAGGAGGTCTGGAGGAGGAGGTCTAGAGGAGGAGGTGTGGAGGAGGAGGTCTGTTGGAGGAGGAGGTCTGGAGGAGGTGTGGAGGAGGAGGTCTAGAGGAGGAGGTCTGGAGGAGGAGGTGTGTAGGAGGAGGAGTAGAGGAGGAGGTCTGGAGGAGGAGGTGTGGAGGAGGAGGTCTAGAGGAGGAGGTCTGTTGGAGGAGGAGGTCTGGAGGAGGAGGAGGTCTGGAGGAGGTGTGTAGGAGGAGGTCTGGAGGAGGAGGTCTGGAGGAGGAGGAGGTCTGGAGGAGGTGTGTAGGAGGAGGTCTGTTGGAGGAGGAGGTCTGGAGGAGGTGTGGAGGAGGAGGTCTGTTGGAGGAGGAGGTCTGTTGGAGGAGGAGGTGTGGAGGTGGGGGCTGACGTGGATGGAGGCGGCGTGCAGATGGAGGGCCGTTAATCCTCGGCGGTTAATTGCACTCTCGGGGACGGCGTCTTGTCAGCAGAGATAAGTTGTCACATTTTCCACTTGAGCTGAGACTAAACGATTGTAAAATAAGTTATGGCGTCCTTGGGGCTGTCTGCGCTCGCCGGCCGACCAGCCGCCTCCGTATATACGTGTGTGTGTGTGTGTGTGTGTGTGTGTGTGTGTGTGTGTGTGTGTGTGTGTGTGTTTTGTGTTTGCACACACACTAACACACCGCGCTCGTGTCAGAGTCGCCGCCGCGCCGTGATATTGATGGAAGCTGAATGTTATTTTATTCTGCCGCTAGTCACGGCTGTCAGCGGCCGCCGTGAAGAGTGGAGGCCGGAGAGAGAGACCGCGCTCCCTCCTCCCATAGGCTCGCTCGCCCTCAGGACCCGCACGTCCACGCCAACAGCCGATCCATCGCCGCCGTCAGCTCGGATCCTGACTCCGACTGTCGCCGGCACGTTTGCAGATTTCCTCCAATACTTTGTTATTGTTTATATTTTATTGAATTTTTCCCGTAAACAGTGCGTCCCGTGGTCATCGACTCAACATAAAACTGTAAATGATAATTTATAAAAATAGAAGAAATACGAAGAAAAACACACAAACAAAGAAAAATCAGTGAATAGAAGAACGACAGAAAGCAAATCTGTTTTCCTCCGACCGAACGCAGCTGTTTCCATGAGCCTGCTCCGCGTTCGCCGTTTCCCTCGATCTTTATTCAAACACGGCAAAAAAAACAGCACGAAGATTTCAGATCATGACGGATATTTCATACTTCCAAATGTTTATGTACTGCAGAATATATCGTATACTCGCATACATAAAAACACTTCCAGATGTTTATATACTCACCTAATCCTGCATCAACATCCTGTATAAATACACGTGAAAACTTCCAGCAATCTGTACTTTTACACATTTCCAAATATCAGTATCTTTATGTAATCCTAATTCTCTGCATACTTGTGTCCAAATATTTGTATTTTATGTACTTCCAACTATCTACATACTTAAGTACTTCCAAATATTTGTATTTTTATGTACCTCCTACTATCTACATACTTAAGTACTTCCAAATATTTGTATTTTTATGTACTTCCAACTATCTACATATTGAAATACTTCAAATATTGGCATATTTATGTGTTTCCATGTACTTCCAAATATTGTTGTATATACTCTGAAGGATTTTGAATACTGTGTTGAATACTGTGATATATTTGGGGTTTTTTTGTCATATTTGCTCGCTGTGTCAGTTTTGTGAAGTACCAACAGAAGAATTTTAACTCTTGACGTCCGTCCTTCGTGCGTCCGTCTGCAGACACCGGCCTGGGAGACTCGGTCTGCTCCAGTCCCAGTATCTCCAGTACCACCAGTCCCAAGATGGAGCCGCCGCCGTCGCCGCACGCCAACCGCAAGAAGCACCGGAGGAAGAAGAGCACCAGCAACTTCAAAGCCGACGGCCTCTCTGGTACTGCGGAAGGTAACGCCATCTCCCCTCCCCCCGCCTCACACTCTCCCCGCCCCGGTCCCACGGCCAAATCCTCCCCCGGAAACAAGGCTGAGAAACACAGACGTCACAGCAACACAAATACTTTCAAGTATCTTATATACTTCAAGATGTTTCCCAATATCATATACTTTATACTGCCCCCAAATATCTACAGAATTTACTTCATGCTTCATAATTTATGCACTTACTTCCAAATGCACTTCCAAATATTTCCGAACATCTGTGTACTTGTACACCTCCAAATACTTGTACAATGAACTCTCTCTCAAAACTCTTTAGGATATCAATATTATTTTAAACTTCCAAATTCTTCTAACTATATACACATACAATTCAAAATATTTCCAAGTACTTCTATGGTTAGATACCTCCCAGCGTGTTAGAATGTACTTTTAAATGCTTCCAAAATATGTGTCTAATTATATATTCCCAAATATTGGTATAGTTTTACAACTCCAAATACTTTCAAATATCTACCGACTTGTAAAATTCCAAATATATGTCTGCTTGTATACTTCCAAATACTTTCAAACGTCTATTTACAAGTTTCCTTCAAAATACATCAAAATTTTCACCTATTTATCTATATAATAAATATCTAGTGTATTTCAAAATACTTCAAAAGTATTTTCTACACGCATACCTCCAAACACTTCCGAATATTATCTGCTTGCAATCCTCAAAATACTTCCATATTTCTATTAACTTGTGTGCTTCCAAATACTTACTTCCAGATATGATCTACTTCCATACCTCCAAATACTTCCAAATTTCAACCTACTTTATAGTTTGCTGTTGCTATTGTACAATGAGAGTATAGTACTTCCAAACAGGTGTGTACACACATAAACTGTCCGAAACAGTAAATCCAGACGCCAGACTTCCCAGTTTGGCCAGTCTGCAGCTGATCTGGGACCAGGGTTGGGAGAGGCAGTCATGTGATCGTGTGAGACTCCGGACCTCGTGCTGTGAGGGACGGATCTCTTCATCCCGTCATTCTGTCAGCCCTTCATCTCTTCATCCTGTCGTCTTCTTCTTCTGTCTCTGCTGTCAATCAGTTTGTAACATAACCTTCGCCGTTTGTGCCACGCTGGGATCCGTTTCCACCAGTAAACCCAGTGTAAACCACACTGCGGGTGGTTTTATCGTATTTTAGATCTTTAGAGGGAGCAGACAGGAAGTCCACGCTTCCTAAAAATAGTACTGAAGTAAGCCTAACGTGTTTTTGTTGAAATCTAAAGAAAAAACAAATAATTAAGCATTTTGTATGACTATATACTTATACTTTATACTTTACTCGCTCATTTTTTTAAAACAAGTTTGTTGTTTTTGTGTCCATTTTGTAGCTAAAAAAAGTTTTGAAGATGTGGTGGCGTGTTGTGTCTACTTTTGAAAATGTTTGGCCCCCGAACAGTGTTTGGCCCCGGAAGAGTGCTGTTGAATAGCCCTGCTTTGGGGCTATTATTTGTTGACCTTGGCCTTTATTTGCCCATAAGAAGTGTTTGTGCTGGAGGCATTATGTTTTGGGGTTGTCTGTCCGTGCGTCCCATTCTCCTGTACACTATATCTCATGAATGCGTGAAGATAATTTTGTCAAGTTTGGCACAAACCTCCACTTGGACTCAGTGATTGACTCATTAGATTTCTGTGGTCATAGGTGAAAGGTCAAGGTCGCTGTAACATCACGTTCGTCTCA
>NC_142199.1:860000-907500 GCF_026936395.1 Plectropomus leopardus | reverse complement strand
AAATATTACCACGAGTAAATATTAACACGCAGTGTCGCAAAGCGCTCAAAGGAGCAGAGGTCAGAGGTCACGGAGCGCACTGGCAGGCCGCCTTAAAAAGAATCAAAGCTGCAGAGGAGCCTTTAAAATAAGGACCGAGAAAATGCATCTTAATGTCCAGTTTTAGTGTTAATCTGTCCTCGTTTTATTTGAATTTGGGAGAGGAGAGTTAACCCTTGGAAACCTGGAGCGACGTCACTTTTCTTTGTCTTTCACTAGTATTTAACCCTTTGTGAGCAAACTGGTGTGATTTCTCTAAAAAACATGGAGAAAAAAAAGGAGTAGCTTTGCAAGAAATGCTCTAAAATTGCAAAAAAAAAAATAGTGCATTTAGATTTTTTTTTAAGGGGGAGAAATATGTTATTATGAAGAAGAAATATAGATTTAGAAAAATTATATGAAAAAAGTTAGGGCAAAACATCTAAGGAAACACTATTTATAATTATATTAATTACATATTTAAAATTATTTTACATATATGTGTGTGTGTATGTGTGTGTTACTGTAAATTAATTTTGTGAGTCTTGTTTTTGTATTTTATTTTATTTTATTTTTATTAATTTCGGGTAATTCCTTGCATTTTTTATTCCTTCTGTTGTTGCTTATTGGCTTCTCCGCACGTTTTTGGAGGAAATCCAGCCTATTAGCTCAGCTTTCAGTGGCTTAAAAATGGCACCATTTTTAAACAAATGTCAAATGTTACGCTGTGGTTACGTTACCTAACCAGCGGTGGCGCTGTGGTCGCGACGGGTGAGTTATTAAAAATTCACCTCCGTTCAGTTGTCACGAATGTTGAAGTTAGCTTTCAGGTACCAAAGGTATTTTTTGGTTGCAGTCTGTAGACGTGTTTATTTCTGCTGTAACGTTTTGGGCGTGGAGGTCCGCGGGGACTGACTCGCTCTTGGAGCCTCTAGTGGCCGTTAGAGGAACTGCAGGTTATTTTTACGTTGTCGGATATTTTCTGGATATGTTTTGTTTGTTTTTCAGTCTTTCGGTGCCTGTGATGAGCTCTCGGCAGTTTGTGTTTGGATACGGGAGAACAGATGAAGGTTTCAGATGTTTGTTATGTTGCAAACTTACTTCCATCCCCTCATCGTGCTCATTGGCCCCTCCCCCTCTCGACACAAGCCACGCCCCCTCTGAATCCCCCTCAGCGCTGCTTTTTTTTTTTTGACGCCTGTCTCTCTGGTTTCTCTGTTTTCTTCTGTAAATGTCGTCTTTCTTCCCCCGATCTGTGCGTCCTCCTCTCTTGTCTCTCTTCCTGCCGTCGGGGGACGCAGCCAAACGTAAAGCGTGGAAACTTAATCGTGTTGGTAGTCTTCGCAGCATTTACGCCAACAGTCTGCACAACTCAGAAGGTAAAAATAAAGCGCTGTGGTGGTCCTGTGACAGACAGGTGGACCCCCAGTGACCCCACCCCGACCCCCACCCCCTGCAGGGACGGACCCCCCTGTACTGGACACGTGTTGACCCGGTCAGCTGAGGTTTGGTGATTTGTGGCGTCGAAACGAGTCCGAACATCGAGGATAAAATGGAGACCTTTGACATAAAAGAGTTTTTAGAAAATACATTTTTTTAATTATCACTAATTTACTCTGAACTTGTAAAAATTATTCATACTATTACTATTCTTGTTATTCATCATTGGTTTCTAAAATCTTTAGCAAGTCTAAAAAACACAAAAACAAACGTCCTAAAATTTCAGAAATGTCCTTAAAACCAAGACATGTTTTTAAGAGAAACAACCTACATTTTTAAAAATGTTTTATTAGGAAAAAAGCAAAGACAAAACTATATTTACAGTCATCATAATCACAGATCTAAAATTATGTCTCAAAATTATTATAATTTTAAAGCAATTTTCCAGTAACTTCCTATTTGTTTGTTTTCTAAAAAAAAACTCACTTAAATTAATTTTTATTATTATTATTTTCCTTTTTTAAACTTTCAGTTAACTTTCTAGAATTAATATTTGATTTAGAAATGTATTTTAAAAAGTTAGGGAGATAAGATAATGATAAACTATATTTATAATTATCATAAAAATTGCAAAATTATTTTACAGAATTTTATAATTTTTTTAGCACTTTCTGCCTTGGTTGCCTTGTTTGTTTATTTTGTTATTGTTTTTTTTTGTAAATTTCTTGGACTTTTTACTAATTTCTTTTAATTTTCTTTTTTTTTTAAAATAATCTCTTGGTTCGTTGCTTATTGCCATCCCACGTTTTTGAAGGAAATCAGGGCATTTTCTTCGATTTTAAAGGGTGAACTGACTTCTTTTGACCTTCAAATCACCAGATCAGTGCTAACTGTCTGTCTGTCTGTCATGGCGTCTTTCCCTCCTTGCATCCTCCTGCCCCGCCCTCCTCACCTGCGAGGAAACAGCGAAACAAACACACCCTCCGTACAGCGAGGAAGCATGCAGGTGGAGTTTTGGTCATCTTTGGTTTCCTTTAAAAAGGCGTCAGAACGGGTTAAATCATGTCCAATCAGTCCACGTCACCGCTACTTCCTAAAAAAATAATGATAAATAAATAAAAAATAGAGCTCCATATTTCTTTTTCAGAGAGACTCGGGAACAATCGGCTGCAATATTTTCCAGGTTATTAATGTTGTAAAAGGCTGCGAATAATATGGGGAGTAATGACCTGTGTCGCAAAGCAATACTGTGTGCGGTGACATTTAAGGCTTTTAATTTGTGTTTCCCGAGGCCCCCTTTTGTCTCCCTCACGCCTCCCCTCTCATTGCACCTCCCGTCCTGCTTGTCACACACACACACTCTCAAACACACTCGACACCTCCCGCCCCGGATGATCGGCCCGTACGCATGTCCCGCCCCCCCTCCGCTCTCCTCGCCTCCCTCCCTCCGTGCGTCTTGTAAATGCTGTATATTTGGTTTGTTCTGTTTCTGCCGATAAAGGTTACCGGTGTCAGAGTTCACAAATTGCCTCGGCGCCACCTCTCTGTGTGTGAATGTCGCCAACAGTAGCCGAGAGCGGTGGCGGTAATTACCAACACGGTGCCGGGTGACTCGCCGACTTATGTGTTTGTACCCTCATGCATACGTTTAGTCCCGTACGCCAACACGGAGCAGGCGACGGCGACTGGACGCTCACACACATATTCAGACAGATATTTGGACCAAATTATCCTCAAGATTCAAGACACTTTTTTAAATTTTTGTTTTTAATGGACAGGACCGTTTCAGCGTGAAAGGGGGGAGGGGGGGGGGCGACGTGCAGCAAAGGGTCGAGGCCGGAATCGAACCCGCGGCTGCTGCACGAGGATACATCCTCTGTATATGGGGCGCCGCTCTATCCACTGAGCCACCAGGCGCCCCAGATTCAAGAAACTTTATCTTAAATGTTGGGGATGTTTTTGGGTTTGCTGAAAAACAAAAATCGAGTCTTTTTATAGTTAAATATCTTAAAAATGATGTAATGGATTGTGATGAAATGGGGTTCATCTCTTCATGGTCCCTTCAGGATAAATCCTCCGGTCAAATCTCAGTAAAAATATTTAAACTACTGCAAGATGTATCTTAATGATTTTTAAAGACTTTTTTTCCTTGGCACCAACAAAATGTCTGAATGCCTGAATGTTTAAAGTTTGAGGTAAAATATGTTGGGTGGATTGTCCTGAAACTTAGTTCTGAAATTCATGTTCCCCAGAGGATGAATCGCATATACTTTGGTGATTGTCCTTCCTTTAATTTAACGGCACCAGCAAGTCAGAGTTTGGACTTCAAATATCGTGGAATTTATCTCCTGAATCAGCAAAAACGTGAGTGGCTCAGACATTTGTCCAGATTCATGGTTCCCTGAAGATGTATCACTGCGGCTTTAGTGCCTTTTTTTCTCTGCACCATCAAAAAATAGTCATTTAAAGTTTCAAGTGAAATATCAACAGCTATTGGAGGTATTGTCTTCACATTTAGCTCTGATATTCATGATCCTTGGAGGATGAATCCTAAAGAAATATTCTTTTTTTAATGTAGCACCACCAGCAATTCCCAGTTTGGACGTAAAATATCTAAGTTTTTTTGCTAAAAACATAAAATGTATACATATATATATATTTGTAACATAAAATGTTGACTCCTGGAGCTCTCAGTTTCATGTTGGCGCGGTTTGGTGCAGCACAGACTCAGCCGGGGGGCGTTCAGAGTAAAACCGTGTCGTGGGAGTGGTCCGCGAGTTGCACAGCCTGATGCCCCCCTCATTTTATTCATTAGCCGCGGCGGTGCGCCGGGTCAGCGTGCAGCATTTAAATCCAGAAGCGGCGTTTAATTTAGAAGAGGCAGGGCCTTTCTGGATTGTTGGTTTCCATAATTGTCAAGCAGCCGAAACCCGCCTCCCCCTGAAAACAGAGAATCATGGGAATTTAATTATGATGGGATTCTTGCTCCTGACCCTGCGGGGCTCAACCGGCGCTTGATGGGTGGGCTGTCGTCGTAGACCCAGGAGCCTCCGAATACACTCCAAAATTATCATTCTGCATTATGTTTGCCCTTCATCAGACTCATTTTTGTTCAGCGAGTTTTCATGTTTTGCCATAAATCGAGCACCTTATCCTTCAGTGTCGAATAAGAAAGCTCGAATCTGAGCAGATCTGTACTTGGTGATGATTGCCTCGTGATGTCGTAGGATTACTTGTCAAAGTTTTTATTTGAAATTTTGTTGTGTTGCTCAGAAAAGAAAGATTCAGCAGCTTGTCTTAGAGGTGAGAACAAATGCTGCGAAAGTTGCTGAGAGTGAAACAATAAAACTCTGGATTGTTTTTGAATTATGTCTTTGGGTTGTCCATACCTACGTCTGTATGTACGTACGTCCTATTCTCGTGAGCGATATATCTCAAGAACCCCTTGAGGGAATTTTTGCAAATTTAGCACAAACGTCCACTTGGACTCAGTGATGAATGAATCCGAATTTTGTGGTCAAATGTCACCATGACTTTGCACTATCTCATTCTTGTGAATCTGATATCTCACCAGAACCTCTAGGGAATTTCCTTTGATTTGGCACAAACGCTCACTTGGACTCAGTGATGAATTGATGAGATTTTGGTGGTCATAGGTTAAGGTCACCTAGAACTCAACTGGGTTGTGACCACGAAGAACACCTTGCAGGGTTTTTTTGTTTTGTTTTTATTCTTTTAAATTTGGCACAAACATCCACTTGGACTCAATGATGAACTGATTAGATTTTGGTGGTCAAAGGACACCTTTACTGTGACCTCACAAAACACGTTTTTGGACGAAACTCAAGAATTCACATGCAAATTATGACGATATTGCACGAAAAATGTCTAAGAGGATAAAATAAAAATGAATAAGATTTAAGATCCTGGAATCTCTAAGAGAAACTTGACTGATGCGTGGAGGCATTCAACCATGAGGCGGTATTTCTGGTGGGAAAATTACTTTTTACGTAAAATAAAAGAGTCGGACTTCAAAGACGACTTTTTATTGAGTTTTTGAGTTGTTTTCTTTGTAGAAAAAAACAAACAGTTGTTGATTGTTGTGGACCAACTATCTGCCATTGTAGTTCCCGTTGCTTTCTGCTGGCACTTTACAAGAAAAGTCTGGTTTAACCTTGAGCCGTTAAGCAGCCCTGTAAACAGTAGTTTTAATTAACATCAACTAATCAGAGTGAGCCCGTCTTCAGCCCGAAGCAGCCGAGAGATGAAAATGATCTTCAGCAAAGGAAACTTTGGTCAGCAAAGGTGTTTTCAATCTCTTTATCCTGGAAGTGGAAGGGTTTCTCAGCCGGTCGTCTGGCCCCGGGGCTCTTCCTTCCATCCTTACCTCCCGTCCTTCCTCTCCTCGGACAAGGCCATTGATTATCCAGAGCGGAGCCAGAGGGGGACTTCAGCTCCGGTGCTCTGAGACGCTCCCAATTAGCCAAATGACTGGAGTTGAGGAAGAGCAAATGGTCGTTCCCTCGCGGGCCGGCCGTGACCGCTCTCCGACTGATTAAACCTCTCATCTTTTCACCGCTTCACTCCCGGCACACGTCATGAAACTGCTGCTTCCAGAAACGCTCGCCCAAAAGTGTCATGAGTGATTACCGACCTCGGCGCTGAGATCTCGTCGCTCAGCGCCGCTCCGGACGGATACGTGGAGCAGGAGGAGAGAGGCGCTTTGTGTCTGTTGGAGGTAAAACTCTTCACGTGCTTCTGTTGAGGGTCACACCAGCAGACACGGAGGAATCCTGGGAGTTATCAGCCGCGCTGGAGGCCGTCCTTTGATTAAGTGATTACCCCCGTGCCCCCCCTCCTCCCCTCCGCCGGTCTTGCCTCCTCATCGGGACTAATTGTAAACAGAAGCTGCTTGTTGTCTGATCTGCTGCGGCGATGATACCGGCTCCCAGCTGTGCCCCCGCTTCACCTCCACTTCCCAACTTTCTGCCGTTCACTAACGGTTTCCAAATGTGCCCGAATTCTGCAAAAAACACTCGCCAGCACCCCCCCAAAAAAGAGAACCAACATTATCTTTTACTAAAATGAAATGTCCTAAAATCCTACAAACTCCCTAAAATCCTAGACATCTAAAAATCCTGGAACTGTCTTAAGATCCTTTAAAAATCCTAAAATCAAAGAAACAACATGTCCTTAAATCCTAGAAACATCTCAAAATCACTTGGAACGTCCTAAAGTCCTACAAACATCCTAAAATCCTAAAAACATCCTAAAATCCCAGGAATGTCCTTAAATCCAAGAAATGCTCCCAAAATCTGAGAGAAATGTCCTAAAATCCTATAAAAACCCCGAAAATACAAGACACATCACAAAAACCCTCCAACTGTCCAAAAACCTTTGAAACATCTTTTAATTCTGGAAATATCCAAAATTTCAAGAAACGTCCTAAAATACTTGAGATGTCCTTAAATCTTAGACATATCTTGCATGTATGTGGCTGCTGCGACTGGCCCCCGGCCTCCTGTCATTTTGGAAAATCGGCCCCCAAAAAAAGCAGGTTGAGTTTCATTGGTTTCCATAGTAACATGTAAACGTCATGTATCCGTGGTTTGAAGAAATGTACATTTCTGCAGTTTTATCTTTGTAGCTTTTCTGAGCTTTAAGCTGTTTTGAGTAATTTTCGGACCTTTTTCATCACGTTGGCTTAAAACCGACATTTGGGTGAAGTGCACCTTTAAGGTGTGGACGTCTGGGACCCTCTGCAGCTGTCCTTAAGAAGTCGAGGAGACAGACACATGCACACAAAGTCGTCTAATTAACTCCTGATTGTCCCATTAACCTCTGAGGGGGTTCTGGGTAATAGATCCATGTGTCCCCCCTCCAGGGGCCCTGATTGTAATGACTGAGGGTCCGGAGGGGGGGGGGTCATGGGCCTCGTAATTTGGTTGACATCCTGGCTTCAGGGTGAGGTCACCTGGTGGGTCAGCGGAGGAGAACAGGTGTCCTTCAGTCCTCCAGATATTCAGCTGCACAGCGGGACAAACCGGGACAGAGACGCTTGTGTTTTTTTGTCTTCGACGTTTTTTCGAGAGGATTCTCCAGATTTCTTAAAAACATGAACCAGATTTCGGCTGTTTTAAGCCTCTGTTGATGTTACATTTTGGTTTGGAAAGAAAGAGGATGTTGTTCCAGGTTTTGAAGGGTTAAAGGAGGTTTATTATGAGGTATTCTCGTCCTGCTTTCACATGACGGCGAGACACACGTGTGATGTGGCTGGTCGAGGTTTAAAGACATATTTTAGGTTGATGAGCTTTTTAAAATTCAGATCAAAACTGTCCTGTTGAAGTTGCCTGAGCGTGACCCAAGCGGCTGAAGTGTCGACGAACGTTCCCGCTCTAAACCTGCCTCCTTTCTCTCCGACAGAACAAGAGGAGAACTTTGAGTTCACCATCGTGTCGCTGACGGGCCAGACGTGGCACTTCGAGGCCACTTCGTACGAGGAGCGCGACGCCTGGGTGCAGGTCATCGAGAGCCAGATCCTGGCCAGCCTGCAGTCCTGCGAGAGCAGCAAGAACAAGGTGAGCAAACCGACCGCCCGAAATCTCACTTTTCCTCGTGAATTTAAAGACGTGTTGTCTGAAAATATATTCGAATTTATTAAAGAACGTGTGATGTGAAAGGGTCCAAACCTGCTGAGGTAAAACGGGACTAAAAATAAAACATCGACATATACAACACATATACAAATGAAATGATCTATACAAACATACCAGAATGAAATATACAAAATTTTAATAAATATATACACACAACCAGTGGAGGTTCAAATTATAAATTCTGTGTAATTCTGATTAAATATGTACTGAAATGTGCACACGTCACTTTAAAATAATATACAAAAAAACAAATTAAAGTCCTAGAAATGTCCTAAAATCTTAGAAATGTCCCTAAAATCCTGGAAAAGTCCTTAAATCCTAAAATCTTACTTAAATCCCATAAACATCTTAAAATCCTAGAAATGTCCAAAAATTCGACAAAGTTTAGAAATTTTAAATTTATAGTAAATTGAATATAAAAATCTTAATAATCTAAATTTAATATTTTTAAAAGTACATTGTGATTTTGTTTTTTAAACTAAGTTAAAGAATGACAGATAAATCTACCTTGTGAAAGATTTCGTGAACGCACCAAACCTGACAATGTCGTCACAATGTTGATATCGAAGTATTTGCTCAGAAATGTCATCATTTTTTTTTATTTCTCCGTGTCGCCCAGCGCTTGTAGCAAATAAACGGGACCTTTCATTGCACGCACGCACACACACACACACACACACACACACACACACACTTTCATTCCCATAATTACAGAGTAGTAATTACTGCAGCTCAGCTTTCAGCTTTCAGCCTCGGCGTTGCCATTTTCCTCCTGCACACGTTCAGCTCTGAGTCCGGACCCGCCGTGTTTACGCCTCAGGCTCTCAGCCTTTTATTGCCCCCCAAAAAACACCGACCACCCTCCTCCCTCCCTCCCTCCCTCCCCCACTCCATTTGTTTGCCGTGTTATTCCCTCGCTCCTCGACATCAGTGGCTTCGGCCTGAAACAGCGGCGACGTCTCACCCGAGTGTGTCACAGAGAGCGACGGCGGACGGCAACACGGCGCACAGTTAACCCGAAATAATCTTTCAAGGTTTGAGGGAAAGATTTGGAAGAGCAGAGCGTGTTTGAGCATCAAAATCACGACTCTCATCTTTGTTTTGACCCCAAAAAAGTTCACATATTTATACGATATCAAATTTAATCTTACACTCAAATCCTTTACTAAAAGTACAAATACCAAAAATAATACTGGATTCAAATCTTACTCAAGTAAAGTTAAAGTACTGAAAGTAAAAGCACCGGCTCCTTTCACAGTGTGATATTATTAAATGATATTAGTTTGTTTTTATATAAAAATGAAACATTTTAATGTTGTAATTCGTTAATTCGGAGCCAGTGATATATAATTACTATAACCGCGGTGAGCAGCATCATATTTTCGGGATTATCCGTATGTCTTTCCTGTTATTGGGAATGCAATATCTCCCTGAGGGTATAATAATTCCCTGAGGGTATTTCTTTAAATTTGGCACCAACGTTCACTTGGGCTCGGTAATGATGGCATTCGAATTTGGTGGTCATGGTCAAAGGTCAAGGTCACTGTGACCTCGTTTTTTTTTTTTACATTTTTGTGAATGCAATTACTCAAAAACAGCTTCTTTTTTTCCCAAAATTTAGCACAAATGTCCATTTGCTCTCAAAAGCTTATTAGGCTTTGCTAAATAAAGGTCAAGGTCACTGCATCGCATCTGTCTCATTCTTGTAAATTCGATATCTCAAGAACACCTTTAGGGAATTTCTTGAAATCTGGCACAAACGTCCACTTGCACTCACAAATAAACTGATTAGATTTTGGTAAACAAAGATGAAGGTCACCATGATATTGCATCTGTCAAATTTGCGTCTGTCTTATTTTTGGAAACTTAGTATTTTAAGAGCTTCTTGAGGGGATCTCTTCAAATTTGGCACAAACGTCCACTTTGCCTCAATAATGAAGGCATCAGAATATCAGATAAAGGTAGTTCAGGAAAAACAAGCAAAACATTTGAAGTCTCCTTCATCGTGAATCATTTCTTTGCTCTGTTTGTGTTTTTCAGTCTCGTCTGACGAGTCAGACGGAGGCCATGGCTCTTCAGTCCATCAGAAACATCCGAGGAAACAGCCGCTGTGCCGACTGCGAAGCTCAGAGTGAGTACCAAAGCGTCGGCGGACTCAGTCTGTCTCGGTCTCCGAATCATCTCCCCAAATTAAACAGGCGTGATCGTTTGGTCGGACTGAAAGATGTGATTTCTCAGTCCGCAGATTTGGTCTAAAGCGGTAATTCATCTGCACGTCTTTGCAAAGTGTTTCTGTCCGAGCTGCTAACCAACGAGCCGGCCGCGAGATACTGACCGAATCCTTCATCCAAAAACACGATGAACAGTAACGGTCTCTGAGACAGAGCGCAGTGCCCGAAAAATGAAAACACATCCGTGCAAACAGACTTCGACAGAAAAAAAGAAATAAAACGTCGGGAAAAGTTTCTGAAGGTTCCTGTGCAACATAAACAAAGTGTCGTGTTCCCAAACACGAATATTTTTGCATGTTTGTGCTTCGAAATGACAAAAAACGAATCTATCATTGCCGAGTCATCAGCTCCGACGTTTTCGAACCTTTTTTTTACATCTTCCGTTCGGCCTCTTCGAACGTCTGTTTGCACAGATGTGATAAATATTTGGGCGGTCTGCTCTCGACAATATATGATCGATTTTTTTTTTCTGGGATCATAGCGAGCCGAGGAAAATAAGTCGATATACAATTTATATCGTTTTTGGGTGAATTATTTCTTCACTGTTAGACGGTCTCTCCGTTCACTCAAAGTTCAGCTCCGCAAAAATGTTCTTCACACTTTTGTGTGCGTAAATAAATAATACGGGATACTGGACCACATTTTCCTTCATTCAGTTCAGCTCTGCAATATTTTATTTGTTGGTCAAACTTCTTTAAGGTTGAAAATTTGTGCAGATTTACAAAAAAATAATATGTTGTTTTTTTTTGGTTTTTTTTTTACATTTTTTTCCTTTTAACCAAAGTTTCCACCTTTTTATAAAGCTCATATTGACGGGAGGATGAATTATTTTTTCGGTTATTTGTTTATTTAGTTATCTTTCACTTGATTCTTTTGACAGAAGTCTGTTTTTATTATTTTAAATAGTCCACATTTACTAAAAGATAAAAACGAAAGTATCGGTGTTCGCCTCCCTCTCTCCGCTGCATCAGACCCGGACTGGGCGAGTCTGAACCTCGGGGCCCTGATCTGCATCGAGTGCTCGGGCATCCACAGGAACCTGGGGACCCACCTGTCCAGGGTCCGCTCTCTGGACCTGGACGAGTGGCCCCTGGAGCTCATCAAGGTCATGTCGGCCATCGGCAACGAGCTCGCCAACGGCGTGTGGGAGGCCAACGCGCAGGGACGCCTCAAACCGGCACCGGACGCCAGCAGGTAGGAACCTCGGCCCTGTGTGTCCCCGAAAACACAAAACCGGTCCAGACCTGACGGCACTTTACTGGTCTTTACTGAACAGGACTTTACTGGTCTTTACTGAACAGGACTTTACTGGTCTTTACTGAACAGGACTTTACCCGTCTTAACTATTTATTTTTACTGAAACAGTACTTTATTTATCTTTACGAAGCAGTACTTTATTCACTTTTTGTGTAACAATTTAACTTTATTGTTACACTATTTCATTTAACTTTATTTTAACACTATTTCATAACAGTACTTCATTTACACTGTACTTTATTTAACTTTAACAGTACTTTATTTAATTCCAAAATAACTTTTTTTTTTAATGGTGCATTATTTAATTTTAATAGTGTTTTTTTTTAAATCTTTAATATAACAGTACTTTGCTTTGTTATAACGATACTTTATCCAGTAGTATTATTACAGTACAGTTACTTGACTTAATGGTAACAGTACCTTATTTAACAGTATTATAACCACAACAGTTTATTAGGTAGCAGTATTTTAGAAGTCTACAATGGTTAAGAGAAGATCTAAAAAACAAAATAAAATAAAATAAAATAACTTAGATATCATGTATGTAGCCCGAGCTCAACCATTACAAGATTTTATTTATTTATTTATTTATTTATTTATTTACTTATTTTTCTTCCTCTGTCTTCACGGTTTCAGCTGGACTTGTATTAATTGTTGGGGAATTTCACAAAACATCGTTTTTTATAAACTCCTAAGATGGTTTGTGTGTAGAAAAATCTTAGTTTGTACAGTAGCTAGATGTGGTGCAGTAGAAGTACCTCTGATTTGTAGTACATCAGTGTGAGTGCAGTGCAGCCGGCTGCAGATAGGGGGCGGCGCTCCTCAGCGCGACCTGTCGGTTTATTGACAGAAATGTTTGTTTCTGTGTGTGTGTCAGCTGGTCGACCGCACGGGACGGTCCTAACAAATGGGCGAACTTCAGTGTGACGTTGGTGTTGATCAGCGTGTGCCTGCGCCCGTGTGTGTGTGTGTGTGTGTGTGTGTGTGTGTGTGTGTGTGTGTGTGTGTGTGTGTGTGTGTGTGTGTGTGTGTGTAATTATCGGCCGGTGCAGCTTTGGGAAGCCAGCAGCCATCATAACAAATTAGAGCTGACTGCCATCCGCATAAAGATCGACTTCCCTGTCCTCCCCCTGCACTCACCCCCCCAACGCTCATTAGTCAACAGAAGCACCTTATAATTACTCCCCACATGACCCCCCAACACACACGCACACACACACACACGCACACACACACACACACACACACACACACACACAGAGTGTACACAGAACTGCTCACAAACACATTCACACATTTTAACCCGACAAAACACCACGTAATACCCATAAAGTACTTCTTCTGCAGGAATCTATATGACTTTGTTGTGTAATAACAGGTGACGCTGTAACATGTGCATCACTTTAATGCTGCAGCTGGTCACCGTGTACGGAGGACCAAATGTGCTGTAATTACAAATAAATAAATAAATGACCTCATAGATAAACAATGAAGAAATTAGAAATAGAAGTCTCAAATGTCTCATAAATACACAGGTTTATTTTGAAAATAAATAGATATGCACAGAAATAAAAAAAATGATTTCTTAGAAAATGTATTTCTTTATATATTTATTTATTTATTTTTGAATTGAATATTGGCTCGTAGTGATGATTAAACAGCATGTTTTTTATGTGAAAGATTGATGAAAACTGAATGTTTTTTTGTTGTTACACCTGATTCTTCTTTTAATGATAAAACATTCGTTTCCTGTTGCTTCCTCATCCCTCTGACAGTTTCTAAAATCCTACAAAAGTCCTAAAAATCTTACAATGTCCTAAAATCCTAGCAACGTCTTAAAATCCTAGAAACATCCGAAAATCTTAGAAATGTCGTAAAATCCTAGAAACAACTTAGAAACCTAGAGATGTCTAAAATTTCAGAAAATGTCCTAAAATCCTATAAATGTCCTCAAATCTGAGAAACATCCTTAAATCTTAGAAATGTCCTTAAATCTCCTCAAATTTTAGAAACGTCCTTAAATGTCTTTAAATCTTAGAAATCTCCTTAAATCTTAGAAATCTCCTTAAATCCTAGAAACGTCTTTCAATGTCTTTCAATCTTAGAAATGTCCTCAAATCTTAGAAACGTCCTTAAATGTCCTCAAATCTTAGAAACGTCCTTAAATGTCCTCAAATCTTAGAAGTGTCCTTAAATCCTGAGCCGAGCGTGCTGAGAATCTGCGGTGTATCGAAATAAAAACCACAAAGTCGGAGTCGCTGGAGGAGGACAGACATGATGGAGGGACGGATTTATGGAGGCGAAAGGACCAACAGCAGCCACTTAAGGAATGGACTGATAAATACTATCGACAGGACTGGGGGACGGGGGGACGGGGGGGAGACGGAGCGGCGGTGGAGCGTGGCGGGTTAATTGAGATAATATTGACCTCCTTCTCTAATCTCTTCAGGGGAAACATGCTTCACATTCATAAATAAATAGGAACAGGAGCAACAATAAAAGCATTAACGGTGTGACGGAGGAGGGCTAATGGCACGTCGATACTCACACGCCGCCGCCCTGTCAGTGTGTGTGTGTGTGTGTGTGTGTGTGTATGTACTTGTACTGCGTTTACATGTTATTGTGCTGCGTGTGACTGCAGCCGACACTTTAACCTCACGAGTTAATGTGAGCAATAAAAATGAGCTCAGCCAACAGACTGTCAGTACTGCGCCAATACAAGTATGTAGTATATGTGGACGCAGTACATGTACTCAGGCGCATTGTGGTACTTTTTTAAAAAATGCAGGAACAAAACACGGCAAAATTAAACCCTAAAAAACATATTTCTGCTTTAATAAGTTCTCGAGGCAGAGCGGTTACTTTAGAAAATGTAGTATTTCAGGAGTACCATGCATCTGTACAGTGGTAAAACACAGTACAAATACATAAAAACCCTTGTGGAACATATTGCACAAACCCCCCCCAAAAACATGTAAACACAGTACAATTACACAAAAGCATGTAAATGTAATGCAAATACAAAAAACACATAAAAAACAGTACAAATATGAAAAATCATGTAAAATACAGTAAAAAGTAACAACCCAAAAAACACGTCACAGTACAAATACAGAAAAAAACATGAAAACCACACTACAAGTACAAAAAAGAGTGCAAATGCAGTAAACATGTTTATATATGTACAAATACAAAAACACGTAACACAATACAAATACACAAAAATACCTAAAACACAGTTAATATACAAAAAATCATGTAAAACATAGTACAAATATGAAAAATCATGTAAAGTTTTTTTTTCTGTAAAGTACAGGAAAAAAAACCTAAAATACAGTACAAATACAAAGAAAAAAACATGTAAAACGTAGTACAAATGTACAAAAACAGGAAAAAAATGCATCAAATAGAGTACACACACACACAGACACACACACACACACCTCTCTCTCTCTCACACACACACCTCTCTCTCTCTCTCTCACACACACACGTGCGCGCAGACGCAGACGCGTGGCGAGGCGAGGCGAGGGAGGCGTGGAGGTGATGTGACAGCTTTATGGAGTCCCGCTGGCGCTCTATGAAATGAAATGTAGCCGCCGTGTCACCGAGGTTACGCTCATCGCCGCTGTGCCTTCAGTCAACAAGCCGCACAACACGTGAGGCTTCAGTACAAATACACAGACAGCAGTACTGCTATCATCAGGTGGTACCAGGTACTTTATCCAAAGGTTTCTGCTCCAAACTCGTGTTGTTTTTTACGTTTTTATTTTAAAAAGGACACTAAAAACTACATTGTTCATTTGCTAAATGCAGTCATTTGATGTAACTAAGTACGAAGTAAAACATTTTTTTGAAATACTTTTTAAGGAAAATGAAACAGGGTCAAATTGCTTGAAAATTCTGAAATATTATCTGAATGTCTGTAATTAATTAATTAATATCTGAATATTTAGAATATTTTTGTACAAAAATACATAAATAAATAATAATAATAATCGACTGAATATAAACAGATTCTGTTCCACATTTCTCACCAGCCGGACGCCGTTTGTGTCACACGGCTTCGTATTGTGTCACCTGCCGGCGGTGCAGTGCATTCTGGTAGTTGTAGGTTTTCTACCTCGTCAGTAAAAGCGTCATTTTTCTCCGTTTTTTCTGATCATGTAGCACCACTTGTGATTTTGGTGATTTAAAAAAAAAAGTCACCAAAATGTTTTCTTTAAAAAAACTGCCAAAATTTAAAAACAAAACAAACAAAAAAGAAAACATCTACCAAAAATAGCCAAAACTTTAAAAAAGAAATAATACTTACATTTAAAAAATGCCAAAGGAAAAAAAAATACAAAAAAATTAAAATTACCCACAAACTTTAAAAGTGTATATACATATATATATATATATATTTTGCGGGGGGGCACAAACATGTTTTAAGAAAAAGACGTCATCAACCAAAAATCTTATAAAGAAAAATACAACAAAAAATAAAAACCATAGGCCATAATTTTGAACAGAAAAATTAAAAATTTAACATATTTTTCTCTTATTTTTTTTTTTAATTTGCCACACAAAAAGTCACCTTTTCTGTTTTCTCTGCTCGTGTAGCAGCAGTTTCAACAGCGTTTGTGTCTCTGGCCTGCAGAGAAAATTGGATCCTCTTCGTATCGGTTAAAAAAACGTCTTTAAAAGCGTCTTTAGATCATCCGTCAAAAAAAATGTGATAAAAAAATAACATTTGTCGAAGCTGAAGGGATTTTAAAGAAAGACAAGAGACAGGAAACGCTCTGAGTCTGAGTCTGTTTGTTCGTCACTGAAAATAAAAAGAGCAGAAAACAGAAGAGGAGAAGAGGAGGAGGAGGAGGAGGAGGAGGAGGAAAGGCTGGCTTTGTCCAGGCGGCAGCAGCGATGAGGGGAGGCAGAGAGAGAGGAGGGGGGAGGCTGATGGATGGAGAAATGCCTTCCCCTCGTGGTCTCTCAAGTGAGTAATAGAGGCTGAAATTTCATTTTGCAAGTGGCTGATTTAATGATCCAAAGGGTAATTAATGGCCTGATTATCTTAATGTTAAATATGGCCAGCAGCAATTACGCTGACCTCCTGTCTGTCAAGGTCTGGCCCCCCACCCCGCCCCCCAATTAGGTCCTGTTTGGAGGTTCAGGGAGGGGGGAGGGGAGGGAGGGAGGAAGGTGTGAAGACAGGAGGAAAAAGAGGGGAGACGACATTTAGTGAGCTTTAAAGTCCAGTTTGTGCGGTTATAGAGGACCTGGAAAAGTCTGGAAATCGTGTTTCACAAACGTGACACAAACATGATGTGTTCAGGGAGTTTCTGTTTTTACCGTTTCTGGCTGTGATGAATAATGAAAATTAGAAAGTGTCACAGAAAAAAAGATACCTAATTATTTTTTCTTTTAAAAAAAAGTGAAATATATTAAACCAAAAATCGTCACCAAAAATTCACAGAAAAAGGAATCTGCAAAAATTTTAAAAAGCAAAAAAATCTCCAAATTATGTTGTCAAAAAACTCACTAAAACATTTTAAGGAATTTCACCCAAAACTGTTTTCATAAAAATTACTGTTATTATTAAATTGCCCTAATTTTTTAAATCACAAAAATATAAAGAACAAAAAAATTGGCCAAAAATGTTTCTTTAAAAATCTGCAGTGAAAAAGAGCCAAAGAGTCCTGGAAGAGTCCTGGAAGAGTCCTGGAAGAGTCCTGGAAGAGTCCTGGACATTTACTGGTAAAAATGTGTCTGAACTCTGCAGAGCAAAGCGAGAGAGGAGGAGGTGCTGCATTAGTTTGGCCCTCTCCTCCTCCTCCTCCTCCTCCTCGACTCCTCGCTCAGACCGGAGGGAGAAATTATGTTCGCAGAGATCGCACCTCGCCGCCCCGGCGCCGCCCCCGTCCAATGAGATATGTGACAAGGCCGAGCCCCGCCATCTCCAACTGTTGTCATCATCTCTTTATCTCCCCCCGCTCCTCCTCCTCCTCCTCCTCCTCCTCCTCCTCCTCCTCCTCCTCCCGTTGCCCTCAGCGACGGCCGGTCCAGGTCTCATTAACGTCAGCGAGTCTCAGGAGGGGAGACTGTCGCCGCTAATCGTTTGTTGCAAACACAACGGCGTGCCGCGCCCACTCAGCCCACGCCGCCTCCTCCTGAGCGCGGATACTTGTTGACATGCGTCCCTCGCAGTGAGGAGGACGGGGGACGGAGACTGTGAAGCTGCGAGCTGAGGCGCGGCTCCACGGCGCCACGGGGGTGTGGGTATTTCTGATCCGAACCACCAAAAGACTCTAAACGCTCCCATTAACCTCTGGCCGCCCGCGGTCAGCGTCATCACCTCGGCTGGCGCGGTCCCCCGGTGCCGCGCCCCAGCTGATGCCCCGCCGGAGGGGCTGCTAAGTTTGGGCACGCTGCCCGTCGCGGAGCGGCCACGGGGCCTGGCTCGGCGCTGGGTTCTTGGCGCCTCGGCTCATTGTTTTAATGATGTGTCGCATCGACACCAGCAGCAGAGGCGAGTCAGCGGCTCGAGCGGACAGCGAGTGACAGCGCCGCTAATCCGGCCTCCTGGCCGCCGGACCAGGGAGGTGGCGCCTCCGTCCTCTGGGCCTCCGTGTCCTCGGACTGCCGCCCTGCTCTCCTGCCAGAGCGTGACCTTTGGCGGTCTGTCGGAGAGAGTCTCTGCCCGCTCGTGTTCGTGCTCGCTTTGCTTTATTCTCTGATGGGAACCAGAAACTATCCTGATCCCAAAATCTGCCAAAACCGGCAGAAACCAGCAGAAACCGGCAGAAACCGGCAGGAACCAGCTAGACCAGCTGAAACCAGCAGAAACCAACTGGACCAGCCGAAACCAGCAGAAACTGGCTGAAACCAGCTGGACCAGGGCTGCACAGATCCTCAAACCTCTAAACCCGAGCAAACTGGTGCGATTTCCCTGAAAAACATGGAAGAAAAGGCAATGAGCAACCCGAGGATCTGATTTTTTTAAGAAATTAAAATCACAAAAAATGTAATTGAAAAAACTAATTTGTAATTTTTATAATCATCAATCATCATACAAAATGTCACCGCATCTAAAAAAAATAATTAAAAAAAACCTCAAAATTTTCATTTTTGAAAAAACTGGTGAAATTTCTTCCAAAAACATAACAGAAAAGGCAATGAGCAACTTAATAAGAAATGTTTCACAAATCGCAAGAAATGAATAGATTCAAGGGAAAAACTGTTTCTAATCTTCATAATGACATATTTAAAATGATGTTATGGATTATTATACTTTCCAGCACTTCACGATGATTATATGAAAAAGAAGTTGCCAAAATGTTTTCTTAAAAAATTGACACATTTAAAAACATACACAATACACAAAAATTATAACAGAAAAATTATAAAAAATACCAAATGTGTTTAAAGAAAAAGACGTCACCATTTTTTAAGGACAAAAAATGCCAAAAATTTCAACGTAAAAAGATGCCAACATTTTATCATGAAAATCTTGAACAAAAGGAGGAGGCAGAGATTCGCCGGGGCACCACACCTTAATTAGACAGCAGAAAAATGAGCCGCGGCGGCTAAAGGATGAGCGCGCAGGGCTTCGTATCGCAGCGCCGCCGCCGCACACTTAACAGCGGGCCCCACATGACGAATGCCGGTCCAGTAATAATTCAGCAGCAGGTCTGTGGGCGCTGGGAGCCGGGAGCGGGGAGGAATCGGGGCCCTTTATGGGAACAGATTAGTCTTGTTCCCCCTAAGAAAAGGCCAGCGCTAACAGATTTAAAATTAGACCGGGGGCTTTTAATCTGCGGCCGGGGGTGCAGGTGCGGCGGGCGCCCCGACACGGCGGCGGGATTGGGCTCAGGGGACCAGATGGGGCGACCGGGGGTCGGGTGGTAGGGAAGGGGCCCGCATCACAAGATAATTGCCCCCCAGGGTCAGAGGCGGTGGTGGTGTGTGGGGGGGCGGGGCTCATCGTACCCCATAAAACCCCAAATCATGTCAGTCCGCCCCCCCTCGGGATCCTGGGATCACAAATCGCTCCGCTGTGATTTCAGACATCACAGGTTTGATCGTTCTGATCGTCCGTATCGATTACAGCCAGTTAGTCCTGACCCCCCCACCCCCAAAGTACCTCTGATGTGAATATCGGCCCAATGTTCAGAAATATTCGAATACAGTAAAATAACACATTTATACGGCATACTACGAACTGCATGGGACTGGCATAATAAAGTGGGCATGCAAAGGGTACCTAAGAGAGCGGCGACCCAAGACAACGTCAACTTCAGCCAAGGAGAGCGGCAGGCAACTTCAACCAAGGAGAGCGGCAGGCAACTTCAACCAAGGAGAGCGGCAGGCAACTTCAACCAAGGAGAGCGGCAGGCAACTTCAACCAAGGAGAGCGGCAGGCAGGCAGGCAACTTCAGCCAAGGAGGCGGCAGGCAGACGGCAGGCAACTTCAGCCAGCCAAGGAGCGGCAGGCAACTTCAGCCAAGGAGGCGGCAGGCAACTTCAGCCAAGGAGGCGGCAGGCAACTTCAACCAAGGAGAGCGGCAGGCAACTTCAACCAAGGAGAGCGGCAGGCAACTTCAGCCAAGGAGAGCGGCAGGCAACTTCAGCCAAGGAGAGCGGCAGGCAACTTCAACCAAGGAGAGTGGCAATTTTGAGATAAGACAGGAAAAACTTTGGGTGTAACTTTCACCCTGGAGAGCAATGACTTTGACCTCGGAGAGAGGGGGCTTAGACCTCGGAGAGAGGGGGCTTAGACCTCGGAGAGAGGGGGCTTAGACTAAGAAAAGTAGTGACTTTAACCGGAGAGTGGTGAGAGTAATTTTGTTGCCTTAATCTACGGCGCCGACCGCCTCTGCATGAAAATACAACACAAAATGTTGCCCCGACATTCTTTTAGTAACGTTTGGCGTCTGAATATGAAGAGGAGGGGTGAGATCGGCGGTAACTCAGAATTAAGCTGCAAAAAAATCTTACAATAAATGCCTGAATTTATTTGTGTAAAAACCTGTTAATTTCATATGACAGGAGACTCGTACTGTACGTTTGTGTGTGTGCATGTGCGTGTGTGTGTGTGTGTGTGTGTGTGTGTGTGTGTGTGTGTGTGTGTGTGTGTGTGTGTGTGTGTGTGCAGATTCAGATCTCCGTTTCATCTGCTGTCGGTTAACTAGCCGATCCCGCCTGCCATCATCCTCCCGCCATTATTATCTGCAGCCCCTGCTGCTGCGAGCTGGCCCCCACGGCCTGCATGTTAAACAGCGCACACACACACACACACACACACACACACACTGGCACACACACACACCACAGAAGAAGAAGAAGCCTCCTGACAGCCGGGGCCAGTGCAAACGTTGAAAAATAATTGGCCCCTACATCCTAATTCATCTGTAAAAGGGAGGCCTTGATTAAATTAGTCCTAATAGACATTATTTTGTACATGACTGCTTCGCCGCCGCGTCCCCCGACTCGCCTAACAAGCCCTCCAATTTACTATTGACATTAAGCCGGCTGACACGAGCCAATCACGGGGGCCACTCATCGTTTGTCATGGCGGCGAGGTTATGCTAATGCGCGGCTAAGAGCACAAACTAAATGCACATTCTTTATGCCTGAGTCATCAGATTAGCCTCCGCCTCCCTCTCCCGCCCGATTTTAATAATGAAGAAATAAATAACGTGACTGCGTCCGCCCGCTCGCCGGCCCTCGCTCCGGCCCGCGCGCCGACGGTCACGCTCGCCCCTCCTCACCCTCCTCACCCTTCGGCTAATTGGCTCAGCGGGCAGATTGCTCATACGCTAAAGAGGAGGGAGAGAGGGGGCGGAGGAGCGGCGGCCGTCCTGGCGTTTGTGGGTAATGTGTTTGGATTGAATGGGTTCACGGCGAGCGGCGGCCGGCTGGTAAACATTTGAAAGCTTCAGACGCTTCACTTAAGAAACATTTTTGATTCGGGGATGGAGCTAATTCACCCAGCGTGCTCGCAGCTTTGAAACGCTTCGTGCTTCACGCCGTCAGTTTGAGTCCCGCTGAACGAGGCGAGGCTCCTTCAAAGAGACGTCCGGGTCAATGTCCCGCACGTCTCAGGAGGAAGACCGATAAAAACCGCAAACTCTGTTTACAGCGGGAAATATGACACTTTATTAACCCTTTAGGGCCCGTCCTGTCTTCGTCTTTGTCCCCTTTGTCTCCGTCTCCTACATTTTCCTGTCCTTCGTCATCCTCCTCCTCTCATTCATCCTCTTCTTCTTCTACTTTGTCTTCCTCCCCGTCGTACTTGTCTTCGTCTCTTTCTTGTCTGTATTTGCTCCTCTTCATCCTCTTCCTTTTCATCTTCATCCTCTGTCTTTTTCCTTTCCTTCATCGTCTCCTTCATTTCCGTCTTTTTTCTGTCTTCTTCTTTTCCTCGTCTTTGTTTTATTCTTTTACTTCTTCACTTCTTCCCTTCTTTTTCTTCTTCTCTACTTCTGTCTTCTACGTCTTTTTGGTTTTCTTTTTCTTCTCTTCTTCTTGTTTTCTCCTGTCTTCTCTTCATCATCTTTTTTCTTCTTCTCTTCTTCGTCTTTTTGGAGGTAACGAGCAGATTTCCGTCTCTTATTTCTGAAAGTCTGAATAAATCTCAGTATTTCTGCGGATGTTAAAAAGTCACGTCGGCGCTCCGTGTTTTTGGGTTTTTTTATTAATAATGGTGAAGGGGATTTTTGGTGGTTTTCTTCTCATTAGTGTTGAAAAGTGTTGAAAAGTGT
Organism: Plectropomus leopardus; assembly: GCF_026936395.1. Taxonomy (NCBI): domain Eukaryota; kingdom Metazoa; phylum Chordata; class Actinopteri; order Perciformes; family Serranidae; genus Plectropomus; species Plectropomus leopardus. Next base: position 885,153 of record NC_142199.1, on the reverse strand, counting down.
TGAAAAGTGTTGAAAAACACCTTCGTGTATCACATCTCTGCTTCCGTATTTCCTCTTTTCTCCTTTCTCTCTCTTTTCCTTTCCTCCCTCTGAAACCTCCCTTCTCCTCCTCCTCTGTGGAGCGATTCGGCTTCACCTCCATCTCGTCCGGTTTAACCCCTCCGCTGGTTTCCACTCCGCCTCCCCCGGACCTCCTCGCCCCCCTCTCCCCCCCTTTAATTATCTGTGCCTATCCAAGGGCGGCTAACGACCCGCTAGGAAAGGCTAATTGATTTCTTCTCCTCTTCTTTTGTCTTTTCGCTCCGGCTGAATTCAAAAAAAAAAAAAACTTGCAGGTTTTCTGGGTGAAATGTGAAACTCCTCACCTTGTTAGAAAGCTCGTCCACGTGACGGCGTGACGGCGTGACGGCGATTCATCTCTGAAGCGCACATTAGCTCGGGCAGTTAGCTGATGCTCTTATCCACGCTCTATCTATCTATCTATTAATCTATTAATTAGAGGGCTAATTAGGCCAGAAGAGGAGCCACTGACACCATGTCACTCTTAACCCCGAATCCTACCGCTCATTACCTCACACACACACACACACACACACACACACACACACACACAGACTGTAATTAATGACGGGCTTTAACAGCGGCGTGGTAGCTCATTCATCTCCGCTCGCCGCTGCAGGCTGAAACGGAGAATCCTTCATTAAACTTTTCCTCCTTTATTTTATCGCTTAAAGTCGCACGCAAACATCAAATGTGATGTGTATGATTTTATTTTGAAATATTGTCAAAGCAGGAAATCCCTCCCTCAGTCTCAGGCCGCTGAACAAGTTTAAAAGTCAGTGTTTCATTTTTTAGATGCAAACTTTTAGTATTTCTGCTTTGTATACCCATTTTTCTATTTTTTTTCTGGAACAATCACCAACAAATTTTTAAAGAAAAGAAATCAACAAAATTTTTAAACAAAAAAAACATCACCAAAACTTTGTCTTAAAAAATCACCAAAAAACTTAAATAAAAAAACAACTCTTTAAAGAGAAAGAAATTGCCAAAAATCACCCAGAGAGTAAAAAAAATCACAGTATTTTTTTCTTTAAAAATCACAGAAAAGAAAAGAAATTGCAAAAAAAAAGGAAAAAAAATCTTTTTTAAAAAGAAAATATTAAAAAAACACCAAACTATTTAATGTTTCCAGAAAAAAAGCGGCTTTTTTTCCCCAAAGAGTTTTATCAAAACACACGTAAAAGAAACTTTTACAGGCAGAACTAGAAGTAAAATAATCTGTTTTTCTTCAATATCCAAATTGTTTTTCAAAGATTTTTGTGGACTTTTCTGTGTTTTTATTCTCGAACATGGGAAGGAATTTATGAGCATCCTTTAATTTTATTTTACTGCTGAAAACTGACGTTCATCTCGGCGCTCCTCTTCGCTCTGGCTCGGCGGCGGTCACGCTGATGATGATTATCGGGGTGTGTGTGCCGTCTTTCAGCCCTCTGTCCTCGCTCTGTTTTGGGGTCGTGGACAGATGACCCCTTCAGGAGCAGCTGGTGGTCAGTCGCTCGCTGTTTTGGCCCGACAGGAAACTCGGTGTGTGTGTAAACACAGCGGGACAAAGCAGCCGATCAGGGGGAACGTCCACACACACACACAAACACACACACTCACACAATGAGCTCAAACAACAGGCAGGAAATCAGAGAAGTGCAGTGGGCCCAGTGCGGCGCCCTGAGGGACGCCCTCCGTTTCCAACAGCGACCACAACACGCCACCACATCGCTGCAGCTGATGAAGCTGTCAATCAACCAAAATATTCTACACTTTTCACTCAGAGAGGGCGCCATAGAGCCGCTACGAAGTTGGAAATTTGAAAATCCAACGATAATTTCTGTTTTTGCAGTTTCCGGCTGTTATAAATGTTGTCATTTTGCTGATGTTTAATTTACAAAAAATACTATTTATTTATTAAAAATAAAAAAAATCAGCAAAAAAATTTTTTATGTAAAAATCACCAACAAAAAGGTTTAAAGAAAAAGAAATCACCAACAAAAATTTAAAAATCCCCCCAAAATGTTTATTTTTTTTAAATCGCCAACATTTGGTCCTTTTTAAAGAAAAACAAATCCAAACATTTTTAAAGGAAAGAAAATGCCAAAAGCTTTTCTGAAAAATCAACATATTTTAGAGAACAAATATTACCAAAAATTTAAAAGAAAACATTTCACCAGATTTTCTTTAAAAATCACAAAAAATAAGGAAAAAAAGACAAATTTTTTAAAGAAAAAGAAATTGCCCAAAACTTTTAAAGGAAAAAAAACATTAAAAGAAAAGAAATTTTAAAAAAATTTAAAGAAAGAAAAACGAGATTCCCAAAAGTTTTTTTCCTGTAAAAATCACCAGCAAACTTTTTAAACAAAAAGAAATCACCCAAAAAATTTGAATGAAAAAAATTGACAAAACATTTAATCTCACCCCTTTTGCAGAAGTCACTGAATTGTAACCCCTCCCCCCCGTCATTTGTGTATATTCATGCTGCCAGTGTGTGTGTGTGTGTGTGTGTGTGTGTGAAGGAGGATTTGTCAGGGACTATTTTCAGCGGCGGATTAGCAACAACAGCAGAAACAATAGAAACAGTTTGTGTGAAGTCAAGTGTGTTTGTTTCCTCTGGCTGGTGTCACTTTATCATTTAATACAACTGACACACACACACACACACACACACACACACACACACATCCAGCTCCTCTGGCCTCCGGCTGACATATTTCTGTGTGTGTGTGTGTGTGTGTGTGTGTGTGTGTGTGTGTGTGTATCTCTCACCGGGACTCATGTTTAATTATCTACCCAGCATGCCTTGGTGCAGGAGCAGCAGCACGCTTTATCTAATGGGATGTGAAAAGGGACACACACACACATTAACACACAAAATATGAGTGTGTGCATCCAAGAGACACATGTTAACACACACTGTCACACACACACTGTAATACACACACTGCGTGGGTAATTAGTGCAATTAGCCTGACCAGCATCCAGAGACGTGTTTTCAGGACTCGTTAGCTCCTGATGATGTTTACCGCAACACACAATAAATACACAAACACACACAACAGTACGCACAACCAAACACACAACAAACACACAACAAATACACAAAAACACACAATAAATGCACAAAAACAATTATACACAGAACAAACCCACTACAGATACACACCACAAACACACAACAGATGCACAATAAAACTTACAACAAAACACACAATCACACACAAAACAAACACAGGACAGACACACAAAAGATGCACAAAAAACACCAAACAAATGCACAATACAACACACAACAAAACACTAACAAAAATGCAGGATAAGACACACAATTAAAAACACACAATAATACACACAACACACACAAAAAACACACACAAACACACACTGAAATGCAAAATAAAATCACAAAAACACAAACCAAACACAACAAACCCGCAATTTAACACACACACGCACAACAAACTCTCAAAGTGAACACACAACAGAAAACACACAACAGACAAAACAAAACACACAACAGACAACAAAACAACACACACACACACACACACACACAGCAGAGATGTGGATGAAAACCTGAATCCTGCAGCTGATTATTCACCACATGGCCAAAAGTTTGTGGACGGCTGAGCCTCCGACGCTGAGCGGTGTCCACATACTTTTGGCCAGACGGTGCACCGTTTAAAAACATTTTAAATCTCAACTTAAGTAGACAGATAATATTTTATCTGTGTGTTTAATCGTCCCGATCACCACTAAAGCTCACACACGCACTCACTCACACACACACACACACTCACACACACACACACACTCACACACACACACACTATCGGGCCCTTAGCAACTGGAGCGGCGGGGGAAGGCATGCGTCTCCGGGGTCCAGTGGCCTCGCATTTCCTCTGCGTCCTCTGGAGGACAGAAGGCCAGAGCCCCGCTGAGCACACACACACTCTCACACACTCTCACACACACACACACACACACACACACACACACACACACACACACACACACACACACACACAGGTCGACACCTCCAGCTCTTTGTCCGCGGGCTGTCGGCCGTAGTGGCGTGCCCGGCCTCCTCGCTCTCTCTCTGGGTCGGAGCAGGAAGGAGAAAGGCCCCGGGACATTCCGTGATGCTAGCTGCCGCCGCCGCCGCCCCGACACACCCCCGAGAACACACACACATACACACAATAACACACACACACACACAATAACACACACACACACTGGTCTCCAGGAAGAGAGTTAATGAGACTCTGCCAGGTTCCCACACCGTCCACAGAGTTTCTTTAACACTTTTTCATTTGATTTTTTTTCCCACAGTTTCTCCCATCATGCACCTCTGCGTGTCTTCATGACCCTGAGATCTGTTCAAAAACCTAAAACCTTAAATTAATTAATCACAATGTTATTACTTTTCCATGTTTCTCCAACTTTTTAACAAGTGATAAAATGCAAATAAATCAATAAATATGGTAATAATCAGAAGTAAAACATATCAATAAGTAAAAAAATCTTAAAAATTGATAAAATGCAAATAAAACAGTAAAAGGAGAAGATAACAAATAATAGATAAAAAATAATAAAATTATATAGCATCTAGTAAAACAGGCTAAAACATATAAATAAATAGTCAATAAATAAATTAATCGGTAAAATTCAGCAAAAAGCCAAGTTTTTATTGAAGTTTTAATGTGAAGTTTTTATTCTGTTAATGTTTTTTTTTTATTTCATTTCCTGTCCTGCTGTTTTCACACACACACACACACACACACACACACACACACACACACACACACACATTTCATGGTGGGAGCATCAACCTGTGAGGAGTCTCTGTTGTTGTGTCTCCTTCTCCATTTCCTGCCCCCCCCCTCAGGAGGAGGTGCTGTTATTTAGTTAAGGGGGGGGGGGGCTCTATACCCCCCGGGTTAATCCCCGCCGGCTGAATGAGCTGCTGTTGACTCGGGGGGATTTGTTGGGAGATTAGCGCGATCTGATCCGCGGATTAGAGCGATCAGCAGTTCATGACACTCGATTGGTGAACAATGTGTCCATGTCCTCGTCCGTCCCTCCGTCCCTCGCTGTGTCTTACTTTACGTTCGGGACGGCCGAGAGAGATATCGTCAAATATTCACCCGCGGTCGGGGGCGCGAGATCTGGCGCTTTTCCCGCCTGTTCAGTCAGGGAAAAAAGTTTCTGTTTAACCCTTTAAAACCGGAGCTAATTCTGTCAAAAACACGGGAAGAAGGCAACGAGCAATGAAGGAAGACATGAGCACAAGGACATTTGAAATTAACCTGAAAATTAGTTCCAAAAAAAAGAAAAGACAGAAGACATGTCCCAAGACATTTTTTCAGTCTTTTCTTTAGCTTGATTTCCTTTATTCAATTTTCTCTGTTTTTTTTCCTTTAGATGTTTTTCTTCTCCAATGACCCCGAAAAAGTGCTTAAAAAATTCTAATAATTTCATAACAGAATTTTAAATCTGAAATCAAAATACAATTTTTCCAACACCGTTTTTCATAGTTTGGTTTGAAAAGTGTATGGATGGATTATCTGAATATCTGCAGATTATTATTCTGTCGACAGACTGATAATTTCAGCTCCATCGTGTCTCTGGGTCAGGAACTTTTATTTTGAAGCAGCTCACTGACTCCAGTTTTTGCTCTTTCAGGGAGGAGCGGGAGCGCTGGATCCGGGCCAAGTACGAGCAGCGGCTGTTCGTGGCGTCGCTGCCCGGCACGGACCTCTCTCTGGGCCAGCAGCTGCTGAGAGCGACGGCCGAGGAGGACCTGCGCGCCGTCGTCCTGCTGCTCGCGCACGGCTCCCGGCAGCAGGTCAACGAGACCTGCGGGGAGGGGGACGGACGCAACGCGCTGCACCTCGCCAGCCGCAAGGGCAACGTGGTCATCACGCAGCTGCTCATCTGGGTGAGACTGACATCAGTTTATAGCAAGGTTTAAATCCAGAGAAAAAGACCCAAAATTCAGTGAAATTCTCCTTTAATTTGGTCATTTTTCTGTAATTAATTAATTGATTAATTTTGTAAAATTTTTAAAAGTTTTTTTTTTTATTTTTTTTAAAATCCTCAAATAATATATAAAATTGGAATGAGAGACAAAAGACCTAAAAATCAGTAAACTAAAATTCCCATTTAATTTGTTGTTTTTCTTAAATGGATTCATTTTTTGTAAAACTTTACAGCTTTGTTTCAGACGTTTAACCTTAAATATTAAATACATTTATCAGATAAATATGTGAATGAATAACTGACTGATCATTTAAGAAATGTAAAAAAATCCAATAACTCTGTCTCTCAGTACGGCGTGGATCTGATGGCGAGGGACGCCCACGGCAACAGTGCGATGGCGTACGCCCGGCAGGCCAGCAGTCAGGAGTGCGTGGACACGCTGGCTCAGTACGGCTGCCCTGACGAGCGCTACCCGCTCATGGCCACGCCCAACCTGTCCCGTCGCAACACCAACCGCAACAACAGCTGCAGCAGCGCCGGGAGCGCCGCGCTCATATGACCCGCAGACCTGACTGTTTACGACTAACAAACCCCGCTTTGGGAGAGCTTTTATTTTGGGAACCACTACCTGTTGTGACTCGCCACCTCATCTGACAACAACCGCCGCCGCCGCCGCTGCGACTCATTAAAAAACTTGAAGTCAGTGGTGGTGCCGTTTGGGGGCAAAAAAAAAACCCCAAAGCATGGTGGGAAACGTAGTCCGCGATCAACCGTCGTCAAAGACGTCGCAGGCTCATCAGAGAATTTTGGGAAATAATTTCGACTCGTGGCGGCCAGTCTGAAGCTCCAGGGACATCATACCTCATCACAGCGCTAATTTAACACTACGTGAAAAGTTCCCGCTCTTTTCAGAAGTCCATCTCGCCAAAACATATCTCTGTGAACGACGAAAACTGTGAGGCGAAGACACCACGAAGGACGCGAGAGGCGGCGTCTTCGTAGCATGACCACATCATCATCGTCACCGCCGTCATCGCTCTGGACGCGCCCTGCAGCCTCAGTGTCTCACCTGTTTGTTTTTAATTTTATGAATCTGTGAACTCTCGCCTTTTTTTTTTTTAAATGTGAAAAATATCTCGATGTTTAAGAGGAAAAAAATATCAGATCTTAGCGGTAAAAAAGAAGAAGTGTGATAGATCGCATGCCCTAGACACTTTTCCGTTTTAATTTAAGGCGTTCTTCCTGGACTGTGTATATTGTATCTTGATGTGCATTGCTGGACCAATCGTTAAAAACACGGGGAAGGGTTTTTTTGTTTGTTTATTTTGTTTTTCAGGTGTAAAAATCTTTACGTGTACAGAAGCTCTTGCCAGGCTCAGGGACCGGAGACTGTCGATCACGAACATCCCAGCATCCTCCAATCAGGGTTTAATTTGTTTTCACTTCGCTCAGTCACGATTTTTGGATAACTGTCACCTGTTCTCGGGCTGGGCGATATGATCTGTTGTCTCAGTAACCGTAAATATAACGACACGTGTTTTTCGGGCGGATAAATGATTTTAAAATCATGGACTTTTCACCTTTACGCCAGTGATAGCCACTGCCGGAGGCATTATGTTTTCGTGTCATCGCATCTAGTGAATTTCCTCAAATTTGGCACAAACATCCACTCAGATGCTACAATGAAATGAATTGAATGCTTTTGAACCCAATATCTTAAGTCATTTCCTCAATTTTGGCACAAATTTCCAGTTAGACTTAAGGATGAATTTGTTACATTTTGGTGTTCAAAGGTCAAGGTCATTGTGACCTCTTCTGTCCTATTCGTGTGAACACGATATCTCATTTGGCACAAACTTTCATACAGACTCAAGAATGAACTGATTAGATTTTTGTCCTCATAGGTCAAGGTCAAAGCGACCTTACATCCGTCTCATCTGGTGAACGTGGTAACTCAACAACGCTTCGAGAGAATTCCTTCAAATTTGGCACAAATGTCCACTGAACTGATTAGAATTTGGTGGTCAAAGGTCACTGTGGCTTCACAAAACATGTTTTTGTTTCCAGACACTAAATATGAAAATATTTCACACAAATGTAGGATACATTTGATTAAATGATGACAGTGATTGTTATTTATAAAAAAACACAAATATTGAATTCAAAATCATAGAAGACGAAGAAATTCGGCAAATAATATAAATATCGAGGGCTTTAACTGTTGAGTTAGGACTTAAAAAGACGGAAAGATAAGCAGTTTTTTGTAGCGAACACCTTCAAGATTCAGAGCCAGAATCTGGTCTGATTGGATGATTAAACATCTGTCATTTGTTCTTATAGCTGCTGTTAATATAACTCTGTTGGATTCAGACTATTTCTTATATTTGAAGCGAATGAGGATTCATTTTGATCGGCAAAACTTTCATCAATAAAAAACATGAATAAAGAGTGAAATAAGGTTTATCGTCCAGCCCGACCTGATTTCAAAAACAGGATTTAAATTGTTGGAAAATCTGCTCGTTATATTTTGTGATTTTTGTCACTTTATAATTTATCTGAACTGACAGAATTGTGAGCATCTTAAACCCGCGCCTGATTTACACCGTTTAATCTAAACTGTCCCTGAACTGAATTTTTATAGTTTAAAAAAAAAGGAAAAGAAAAGGAAGCAGCTAAGAAACAAACGGAGCGAAAAGGGAACTGATCTTCTTCTGTTGTTTAGTTTTCGGTTTGAGTGAGCGGAAACACCGTTTAGACGGAGAAGAGTTAGTCAGGTGAACGCGGTGTGAGTAACGGATGAGAAAGTGTGTCTGTAAATGTTGTTTGAATGATCTCACGCTGATTTCCCTCCAGTCCCGTCCAATCAGACAGTCTCCCTGATCTGCTCAGCGAATCACTAAGAAGGGCTCCTTCGTCTTCTCTGGTCTGGAACCCTCTTTGTAAATAATCTTCTCTTCCTCCGTCACTTTCTCTCTTTCAGCGCTGACGTCGTGTAAATTCGAGAACGCAGGAAGTACTTACTGTCCGCCGTTATGTCGGGAGTGGAAGTGATTTATTCTGATGTGTGTTTGTTGTGTGGGGAAACAAACTTTCACGGACTGAATGTGTTTTTTTGGCTCAGTGCCGCGCTGATCCATCCTGGACAGGAAGTGAAACTTTTCCAGTTACCGAGGCGTCTAAACCAGTAAACCGGTGGTTCCCAGGCTGGAAATCTTTGCAGAAGTACAGTTGCAGTCCGAAAGGTCACAAGAAGGCTTAGAGGACGAGAAGTCCAAAAAGTAAACATGTACTTTGCACAAAGTGCTGCAATCACGAAGTCTAGTCCAAGACATTTCGAAGTCTGAACCATATCGAGAACAAATCAAGACTTAGTCCAAACATGGTCATGTTTTGAGTCGAAAGTAAGTCCTCATATGCTCAAGTTTTGAGTCAAGACTGAGTCCACATTGGGAGAAGTTTGAGGTCAAGTTTGACATAAAGACCAAGTCCAAACAGGCTCAAGTTTTGAGTTGAAACCAAGTCCGAATGTGGGCAAGTTTTTAGTAAAGACTTGGTCTAATTGCGGTCCAGTTTTGAGTCAAGAGTAAATCTAAACATGGTCAAGTTTTGAGTTAAGAACAAGTCCATATATGCTCACATTTTTAGTCAAGACCCGGTCTGAATGTGGTCTAGTTTTGGGTTGAGACCAAGTCCAAATGTGGTCAGGTTTTAAGTTAAGAACAAGTTTAAAGAAGCAAACAGGTTGAGAACCACTGAATCATGAACCTCGTGCATTAATTTCAGGTGTCGTCACATGTAGACTAAACTGTAAAAAACACCTTTCCCACCTCGGTGACGTAGATTTGACTGAGCGTTGATTTCTTTTGGTCGTTGGATGCGAAACGTGTGGACTGAACGCTAACTGATCAGGATTGTGAGGCTCCTGAACCTCGATGTTTAGTGCGCGATGATTTTTACCTTCAACACTATGCTGAGCATGGACTGCTCGTCTCTTCGCTCTCTTTACTGTTTGGTCCTCAGATATTAAATGTTGCTGCAGAGGTCGAGAAGCAGCTCTCAACCCGACCGTGTATCCAAGCAATATTCATAAACACATCGATCACTGTTGCATCGTAACTTTGTGCGCCGACACTGCTGCAATATTGTCATTAAACCACAAACACTCTTGTAGAAATGTAAAAGCTAAAAGAAAAAGATTAAATTTTCCTTCTTATGCCTTTTTTTCGTTACACTACGCCTGCCTCTTTGTTCCTAATTTCGTCCGACCTTGTTACTGTACGTGCCACGCCCTCGTCTCCCCCGTCATCTCAAAGATCTTGATCCGTTTGATCTCCCGTAAAATAGGAAACCAAGAGGTCTGACCGCGACTTGTGTTTTCAAAATGTTTGATTTTGTGTTTTTATATCTGACCCGCAGTCCCGCGAGTGTCAGGACGGCGGGACAGGGCAAAGACGTCCTTTTATTTATGACAGAAATGCACTAAATCTGATATAGTTGTTCTTAACACTTTCCACTACAGCTTTTTTCTTTTTTCTTACGTCAGCTTGAACTTTGCGTGTTTCTCTAAGTGGTGGCGGCTCTCTGCGGTTTCCTAATTTCTGCTCTTATTTAACAGCATCTAAAGTCTGAGCAACTCGTCAATATTCAGTTCATTTAAATTCACATGAAAAAAGCTCAGTAAAATGATTGAAGGCACCAAAATAATCTGATAAGGGGTTAATGATAACACTAACTGCTAGCTACCAACATGTGGCACCATTTTTTCAGAATTTCAAGCTAACAATTTATACTTTTTCAGTCAAATTTGGTGTTTTCATTCTTTGGTAAAATCCTCAAAATCCATTGACTGACGTTCACTGGAGCAGAAAACTTTGGGAATCTCTGCTTTTTAATGTTAATTAGCACAGAAATAGTTCTTAAATGGGATAATGCTAACCTGTACTACAGCTAGCGGTGAGCATTTTAGCGTGGCACCATCGTTTCAGCTTGAAGCAAACAGATTTAACTTTATTAGTAAAATATAAGCTCAACAGATAGTGATCAGTTAGCTTAACTAGGCTAACGAAGAAAAACGTGAATGTAGGCTATTTCTTAAATTTCAGATTTTCCAACTGCGCAAACTGCAGAGTCATCTGTTGCTGAAGCTAACTGCAGCTAGCGGTGAACAAACTAGCATGGCAGCCTTGTTTCAGTGAACAAGCAAACGAGAATTTAGAGGAATTGCTCTTTTTACCGTCCAAAAATGAACCAAACACTAAAATTTAAAATGTTCTGAGAATAGAAACATCCTGTGTAGCGTCTGAAGCAGTTAGCAGTCAGTTAGCTTATCTCAGCTAACTGCATGATGATGTGCCGGTTGAGTTTCTCTGTCTGCCCGTTTATTTAATTATACCTCACAGAAAGCTCCTTAACGTCTGTTTTTAACTGTCTGTATTCACAGAAACTGCCGTCTGTCACTGCAGCTAACTACACGTTAGCATGATTAGCTTTAACCTGCAAGCTAACTCTACAGCATATGAACATGCTCTTTGTTATCCTCAGACTAAAGAAGTGGGAAAATATTTAGAGACTAGAAACATCCTGTGAAGCTCCAGTTGCAGCTAGCAGTCATCTCGCTAATCTCAGCTAACGGATAATAGCGCAGCGCAGCGTATTTTCTAGCGTGGCTGTTTCGTGGAGAAATGGGAAACTGCATTATACGATAATATTTCTGCTCACCACCTCACCTGTACATAGACTTCAAACAGCAAAACAGCGAAAAAATCGACTCCGTACGGTCGACGTTTGGTTTGTCTTTCCCCCCTAAGCCCCACCCATCAGGGGCGTCCCCTGCATTATTTATAAACGCACCCTTGTGAGGAAGACTCCGCCCCCTTAAATCTACGTGTTTTTTTTTTTTATATTTTTCTCCGGGTTTTATTATAATGATTTATCATCCAGACACATTATTGTTCTTGTTATTCTATTAATTATTATTATTATTATTGTTATTGACTTTTTGTTGGCTGTACAGTACCGTAAATTCTACTTAATACAGAGTCTTCTACTGTAATGTGTCTCTTTTCAATAAAGACGAGAATAATGCTTCTTAATATAACCACGTTTTTCAAAATGATGTTTCTCTGCTGAAGAAAACTCTTTGAGTTACAATTTAATATCCAATTTGAGCAAGTTAGCCCTTTGTAACAAGTATTTAACCCTTTGACCTCTGAGCAAAATGGAGCCATTTCTTTCAAAAACGAGAAAAAAGTCAATTGGCAACTTGGTAAGAAATGTTCCACGAATAGTAAAAAAATAAGTACATTTAGAAAACATTTTTTAAAATTAAGTTACATAATTATTATAATTCTTTTTCATTCTTTTTTTGACCTTTTTAACCATTTTTCAGGTAATTTCCTTGTACTTTTAACCAATTGTGTGCTCCTTTTTTCCCTCAGGTTTCAAAGGGTTAATTTAGTCTGTTTGATCCCATCCGTTTGTCTGTTTTCTGCTTTACACTAAAATGGCGTGTGAAGAAGTGGATTTTTGCTCTCTTTTTATATCAGTGGAAATAATTCAGTGGAAAAAAGGAGAAGTTTGACGTAATATTTTCTCCTAACAGCAAACTCTTTATTGTTTATTTGAGATATTTGTGTGTCAGCTAATTTGTTAAGTCTTTTGCTTATTTTTAATTTTCTTTTAGGATAAAACAACCAAAATGGAGTTAATAGTTTTATATGATTTATTTTATTTTATTGTATTTAATTTTTTTTCTATTTATTTATTTGCAATATTTGTAAAAACTTCCCGAGCAAACCTTGTGTAATTTTTAGATTTTAGCTAAAATTCTCGTGAACATGATTCAAGAAAGAGTTTCCGTTAGATTTTTGTCGTCATACGTCGATGTCACTGTTGCCTCACATCCGTCTCGTAGTTAAATGTGATATCTCAAGAACACCTTGAGGGGATTTTTTCAAATTTGGCACAAACGTCCACTTGGAGTAAACCAATAAGTGATTCGATTTTGGTGGTCAAAGGTTGCTGTGACCTCATCCGTCTCGTCCTCGTGAACGCGTTATCTCAATTTTCCCAGCTTCGGCTAGAATTTGCTGGTCACGGGTCATTGGCTTTTTTTTTTTTTGCTGAAACTCAAAATTTAGACAAACGTAATCATGTCTAAATTTGGCACGAATGTCAAATAAGGTTAAATGATGAAGTGATGAGATTTTATATCCAACACTGATTTTTATTTTTTCCTCGAAAGTCAACGGTAGAGAAATTTTAGGCCTGATGTACTGAACTGTGCGTTTGCATGTCCAATTTTGTGTTTTGTGTCCCTCAGACAGCAGAGGTAACCACCACAGAAGAAGACAGCATGGCCGTGTCTCCGTCAGGATTAATCAGCGGGACTTCATCTGACGCCCGGGCATGTTGCTGTTAATTTAGGGAGGAGGGGGGCTGCAGCGAGGAGCCGAGGCCGAGGCCGATCCCCCCGGGTCTCATTTATCAGCCGACCGCGACGGCCCGGCTTGATTACAATTTGCAGAAAAATTCATTAGAGTCTCAGAGAGAGACGCCCTCCTGTCTCCGCTCACACTGCAGGTTAACGTCCACATTTCTGTCTCCTCACAGGCTGGATTTACGCTCGCTGAAAATGTCACGTTTACTCTGCTGATTTCTGATTTCAGGCGGGAAAATGTGGCGTGAGCTCGGTGTGAGCACATGTTGAGACGTGATGGCGTTGACACACGTGGTCTTTCATCGGCACATTCGGCCGCGTTACGGCTAAAAGTATGAGGGCCGAATCATAACCACACCGATTCGCCGTTCCTTCAGAATTGGAGGGAATTCTTCTGTGATCGACTTTTGGGCCGACGGGATCCCCCTAAAACACGCATATTAACATGTTTATTAAATAAGCACACGTGTCATTAAACTGTAATAATTATCCATCCGTTCATGGATCTAAACTAAACTCTGTCCACTAAAGGCAGGCCGATGGTCTGTAACATAAGAGCAAACTAAAATGTTGTTCATTTGCTACTTTTCGAGCCACAGTTATGTATTTTATCACGACATGTTCCTGAATGTCGTTTCCTGTCAGGATTTTGTGAATAAATCTTTTAAGAAGTTCCTCTCGTTTTTTGAATTAGCCTATAACGGCTCAGAAAAAGCCACATTTGCCAGATTGGCTCTCAAAATGCTTTTATCAGCCCAAACTTGAGTTATTTTTACGAACCTGTGTTCTGTTTGGTCAAATTATGTAGACTGGTAATTTGTCAGTGTGACTAAAGACTGACATTTTGAAACGTGTGTGTGTGTTTGCCTCAAGAGTCAAAGTGCAGATCATTTGGTAAAAATCTGTAATAATCGTCATGGTTACGTGATGATTCAGTTTATGGCTTTGATCACCAACATTAACGAAGGCACAAAAACATATTTTTTTCCGTTCTTAGAAAATGTATCAAACCATCCTAATTTTTAGTCATAATCAAAACAGCAGGCTGAGATATGTTGATTTTTTTCTTCCCTTGTCTGGATCCTACATTTCCCATAATGCAACTGGATGATGTTACCAAGGTTATTTTCTCTTCCAGGGCCTCAGAATATACTGCAAATTTATTTATTTTTGCTCCTTTAATTTCTTACAAATCTCAAGAAAAACAAGATTTTGTGCTTTTATTTTTATAATTTCCAACATTATCTTAATTCTCCCTTTACTTTTGGATGATACAATGTTGGGGTGATTTTTTTATGACTGAGAGTTATTCCAATTAATAAAATCATTGTTTGGTCCGAAAAAAGTTATGAGAGTTATGAGTCTAATTTCCCAGTAAATATTGGGCTTAAAACTACGTAAAACAGAGCTATTATTGACTATTTTTGCCTTAAATTACCAAAAGATTTTGCTATAAATCAGCTAATCAAATTAACAGCAAAACATATTCTCAGTTTGTCTTTTGAATGATGTTTTTCGGTTAAAAAAAGAGAATTTTTAAATTTTTGTGGTTTCACGGAACTGAACCAGCTGCCATGCGCCTGCGCAGCTTCGTCATCACGCAAATGTGCGTCAACGTATGTTATTCAAAGCCGTTTCCGGCGACGGCACAAACAGACGCCGCGGTGAGCTAGCGTCGCGTTTTTAACGTTTTTCTGACGTTAGTGCGTTAGTGAGCAGACTTTTGACGGTGAAGGCGGGACTTCGGCGTTTGGAAATATGGATCGTTTTTACTGTATGCGCAGTAGAAGTGCGGTGGAGGCTTATTGTGTGCACGTTTTTTAAATTTGCGTGTGAAGTTTTTTTCGACGGACTCTGGACGTGCCCAGGTGTGTGTTTGGGGTTGATTTGTAGTTGTTTGTGACGTTTTTTAACGTGAGTGAGCTCAGAAGATGAAAACGTTTAGTCCGTTTTCTGATGTTAGCTAGCACGTTAGCTCGTGCTCATGCTAACAACAGTCTGTTCAGGGTTTTATTTTGATGGAGCAGCATGTTACCTGTCCACACCTGGATTCTACCACAAGACGGAAAATCAAGGTATTTATCTTCTTTTAATATTTTAAATGTGGAAATACTGTATTTTCATATTTATAAGCACAATTTCCTTTCCTGTGAAGGCTTTTTGGATATAGTCATTATCTGTGCTATATATATATATTTATTATCATTATCATTATTATTATTATTATTATTATTTTTTGGAAAATTTGGAAAAAATATATTTTTTATATTTTGTTTATATTTAATATTTATGTTGTTTCTGTGCCTATGGTCAGATTTAATTCCTATAAAAACTGTATTTTGTTTTTGTTTTGTTTTTAATTTTTTTAATGACTTTTTAAAATATTTTTTAAATTTGTTTAATTTGTTAATTTTAATGAGTTTTTGAAGAGTTATTATTTAAAAATATATATTTTAAAAAGTTTTTTATTCTTTAAATATTTTGTGTTGTTTTGGTGCATATGATCTGATTTAATTCCCATATAAACTTTAATTTATTCATTTTTTAAATGTATTTTTATTTATTTTTTCAAGTTCTTTTTTAAAAAAAAACTTTAAAAAAAAAAAAAAAGTTCAAGAATTCCCTTTTCTTAATTATTTATTTATTTTTGTATTTTGTGTTGTTTCTGTGTGTATGGTCTGATTTAATTCCTATAAAAGCGTTGATCTCTTTTAATTTTTTTAATTTCTTTTTCTGAATTTTTTTTTTGTTTTGTTTTCTGTGTGTATAGTCTGATTTAATTCCTACAAAAACTTTAATTAGTTTAAATAGTTTTACTCTATTAGTATATATAGAGGTGCCTCTTTATTCCCAGTGTTTCTGAATTTATGACGGTTGATCACTTTCTGACAGATTTCTCTAAAATGATGTGAAGTACGCAGTCTTGCTGATATTTGTGTTTTTTCAGATACTCCATGTAAATGTTTCTGTATTTTGGGTGGCATTATCAGGTGATGCGGTCATGTGACCGAGGCCTTGGACCTATTTAAGGTGGCGGCTTTATATTGTTTACATCTAAGAAACGCTGTTAGGTCACTTAGCTCAATGAAAACCTGTTTTTTATCAGCACAAATTCAAATGTCTGACATTGTGCAGCTTCTGCACCGACAACACGGTGTGTGAATGTTTCACAATAAAATGCCTTCTATCAGCAGCTGATTCTGACGCTGTCAGAGGGCTTTTGTTTTGAAAGGGAAGCAGGGAAGTTGGGGTAAAACAATCTTTGTGTTTCCTCTCTGACAGAGAGACTTTAAACTGCTGTAAAAGAGTCAATATAACCATCAAAACACCATTTTCACAGCATTTCTGCTGACAAACGCACGTGTAAAAAAAACCTGTTTCTGATGAAGCCATGTGCGCGCGCATTTTGGCACCAGCCTCGTGCTTTGAGCCTCAGGCTGCAAGAAAAGAAACCCCAAATCTGCTCTGATCCAGCAGATTTCTTATGTTTTATATTTTTAAACGTGTAAAAATGATAATTAGTTTTATTATTTTCAACTTTGATCCTGAAATAGAAGATGTCTGTATATTTAGTTTATTTCCGTTTATTTCTGAAATCATATTTGAAGGCCGTAAAAGCACTGGGCCTTCAAAATAAAATCAAATACATCTGGACTTTTAATCTTTGAAAAGACAAATTTTCATCATTCATATAAATAAAATTGTTGCTGCATTTTATTAAATATAATCTAAACTTAAAAATGAAATATTTTATGATTAAAAAAACAGAACATGAATCACGTTTCATCTTTTAATTCACACTTCTTTTTTTTTTAGCTTCAAGGAATGTTAGTTACTTTTGCACAATTTTATATAAATAAATTAGCAGCGTCATTTAGTCCCAAAAATGAAATAAAATAAAAATGAAATGAAGCAGTTTGATCCAAAGAGAGGGAGACCTTCAGTAGCACACACAAAATGTTTGAAATCAACGACAGTGTTTGGAAATAACGCGACTTTTTGTCCTCAGTTTGGTCCCGCGTGCGTATTTACATGTCGGGGGAGGAGTTGGTCAACCGGAGCAACATGTCAGTTTTCCTCCTCCTCCTCCTCCTCCTCCTCCTCCTCGGCGCGTCTTTACGCAGTTTTTTGGTGTCGCTCCAGAAAGATTTAACACTGCGGCTCCTCCTGCAGAGACAAGTCCAGCTCAACGAGTTACGGAGTCTCGTGTTGACGCTTTAATTTTTTTTTTTTTTTACCTGTGAGGGAGAAAGCGATGACACCACGTGACAAAACACACCTGTTAAATTTCTGTCGGTTTCTTGACCCCAAACGTCACTTTCAGCGATCAGAACCAAACTCCGTCGAGAAGAAGTGAAATTTTATAAACTCGCTGTCACAGTTTTGCCAAAATGACTTTATCAGAGTCAGAAATATATTTAAAATAAATGTTAGTGTCATCTCTCAAAATCGTCTATATTCAACAAGCATTTAGTTATTTTTTGTTTGTAGATTTAGGCGATGTTTCCACTTTCTTTCTCGTGAAAACAAACTTATTTCTTATTTCTGGAAAACCCTTAAATCTGTTGGTACTATAAAGGGGATTCGTCACTGCAGTCAAATGTCATTTTCGGTGATTAAAACCAAACTCCATTTGGAAAAAAAGTAATTTTATAAACTCATTGTCAGTTTTGCCAAAATGACTTAGTCAGTCAAAAATATATTTGAAATATGTGTTAATGTCACCTCTCAAAATCGTCTGTCTTTAACAAAAATATATATTTTAGATTTATGAGATGTTTGCACTTTGTTTCTCATTAAAACGAACTTATTTCTAGTCTGGAAAACCCTTAAATCAGATGGTAATACGAAGTGGATTCGCCGTTTAAATCAAACGTCATTTTCAGGGATTAGAAACTCCGTTTGGGAAAAGTGGAAATTTATAAACTCAGTGCCACAAATCCCTCAAATTTACATGATCAGATTCATAATAGTCATTCAAACATTGCTAATACGACCTTTAAAAAACGTCGATATTCAGAGATTAAATCAAACTCCGTTGGGAAAAGGGGAGCGTTTTTTAGACTCATTGCCACAGTTTTGCCAAAACGAATTTGGTCAAGTCATTAATGTGTTAAAACATCTGTTAATGTGACCTTTAAAAATCGTCTTACTTTAAATAGCAATTCGCTGTTTTTGTTTACAGATTTATTAAATATTTCACATTTCTTTGTCCAAAAAAACCGAGCTTGAATGGTCACTTTCAGCCTCCGGAAACAAACTCCGTTGGGAAAAAGTAGAAATTTTAAAATGAACTGCCACAGTTTCCTTAAATTTGCATGGTGACACTTATTGTTAATAGTGAACCTGAAAAAAGCAGAAACAATTTCTTGGATTATTTTAGCTGCTTTAAACATTTTATCTTTTTTCTTGAACTATTGTTATTATTTCGGTTAGTTTTGAGAGATTTTATTTGGTTAAATTATGTGTTAAAGCTGCTTTTTTAAAGATGCAAAATCAGATTTTTGTGAGAGAAATCTGACAAACTGTAAACCAAACCCGCAGATGTAACGACTTTAAGTGCACCGCAGGAGTGTGTCTGGTTTGTTTCAGCCCAAAGTTTGTGTTTTTAGTCAAAGTATGAAAATAAAAAATGAAAAAAGTAAAAAAAAAAAAAAGCATCAACACGGGCCTCGGTGCCTCGATGAGCGCGCGGCAGGTTTCTTCTTCTTCTACGGCCTGGCCTGCTCCATCTGCTGGTGCTGACTCCTTATTGCGAAGCGGCTCACGTGCACCGGGATGGGAACGACTATTTTGGGGTTCCGGGACGGCTCCCCGGACTTGTTGTTGACGTTTCCGGCCTTGACGCGTTTCCACTTGGCGCGCCGGTTCTGGAACCAGATCTTCACCTGCACCTCGCTCAGCTTGAGCGCGTGCGCGATCTGCGAGCGCTCGGTTAGAGACAGGTACTTCTTGCAGTGGAACTCCTTCTCCAGCTCCAGCAGCTGCTCGCTCGTGAACGCCGTCCGCCGCCGCCGGTTCTTGCCGCCGCCGGAGGAGCCTCCTCCCCCGCCGCCGCCGGGGCCTCCGCCGCCGCCGGAGGAGCCGTGCATGTGCGGGCCGTCCTCCAGCCCGCCGCCGCCCTCCCCGTCCTCCTTGTGGCACATGGAGGTCAGGTTGTCGTCGGAGCTGTAGTCCAAGTCACTGTCCATGGAGAAGCTCTCATCCTTCCGGCCGCACTCGTCCTCCTTGGCGTCTTCTTTACTGTGTCCTCTGACTGCCACGAGGGAAGACAAACAACTTTATTAGCACAAAAATCTAAATACAAGACCACGGCGTCAGAAAATGTGCCAAAAATCCAAACTACAAGATGTTTCTGTACGTTTTTCCCTCAACAACCGTCTCCTTCAAACCTGACTTTTCATCTAATGTGTCAAAAATCCAAACTAGCAGCTGGATTTTTAGTTAGTTTTTCCCGAATGCTTGTTTTCAAAAAAGTAACAGAATCTAATAATTTCTAGCAACAAAATTTACAAACTTTTTCGTCTTAAATATCTCCATCAAATCTGACGTTTACTCTTTAGAAAATGTGCCAAAAATCCAAACTAGAAGTTGTTTTTGTGCGTTTTTCCTGAATGCTTGTTTTTTTTAAGTGTCAAAATCTAATCATTTAAACAAAAATATCAACGTTTGTTGTCTTAAATATCTCCTTAAAATCTGATTTTAAAAATATTTTCCACAAAACATCTAAAAATGAAGTTAATTATGAGAGAAAAAGACGCTTTTAATTGAAATCAAATCTTTTCTTTTGACAGTAAATGTGTGTGAATGGACGTGAGGGGTGGGGGTGTTGGTGGGTGGGTGGGGTTGTTGGGGGTCGTCGTCTTGTCTCGTGTCGATATCCATCATCAGATCAGTGTTTGGATCCGCGCGGAAAGAAGCACGCGCTCTGCAGGGGCATTTTTATTTTTCACGCGCAATTACGCACGGAGCGTCTCCGTGCGGCCCGCCGCTGCGCGCAGCAGGAGCTGAATAACGTCACATTCAATCACAAATAATGTTTTGTCACGTCTGTTTCCCGTCGGGAGTCAATAAAAAGTCACAAAAAATGAAATAAATGTGACAAAGTGTGGTTTGATCTGCGAGGATTTATCGCTCTGCCGGAGCCACAACGATTTTTACTCCACAAATACACAGAATATTAGAGATTAAATTTAGCAGTTTAAAGCATCTGAGGCATGTTCATTAATTTATCCACAATAAAATTAAAATCGAGACAAATAGGCCTTTAAAAGCATGTTTCTGCGTCAGATTTACAGATTTATTTCTGATTATTTTAACGTCTTTTCCAAATAAAATCTTGTAGATTCGGACCTCCAGACAGAGCGAAGAAAAAAAGTTTAAACACGTTTGTTTTTCTGTAGAAGACCAAAGACGCGCGCAGGGAATGTTCAAATTTCTTGTTTTTCTGGACTCAAAATCAAACCGCATATAAAAGTGAAAAAATTAATCACTTTGGATGTTTTAGTGTCACAAAAATATGATGATAAAACTTTATTTTAACGAGAGCTTCGCCTGTTTTCTGCTTTAACCTTTTGAGCAAATTGGGCTGATTTCTTTCAAAAACACGAGGAGATGATAAGCAACAAAAGAAAGAAAAAACGAGCAAGAAATAAGTAAAAAGTAAAAGAAAATTTTAAAAACAGACGGAAAAAATGCCAAAAAAATTACAATACGTTTGTAATAATGACAATTAAATATGTAGTTTTTTCCCTCTAGCTCTTTAAAATACATTTCTAAATGACTGGTGGAATATTTCTTATCAAGATGCATCATTTTCTTTTGAAAGAAATCACACCGGTTTGCTCAGAGACGTTTAAATTCTCGTAAAAGTCGAAAGAGTTAATCGTCTTATTTAAATTTTCTTTTCTCATTATAACGTCGTGCTTATTTCGCCTTTTTAAATAAAAAAAATGTCAAATGTAGAAACTGTTATTTAAAAAGTGATTTCTAAATGATGCATCAGAGGACAAAAGTTGATCATTTAAAAGTTTTTCAGCCCAAAAAGTAGAATTGGTTTCCAGAGAGCTCGAGCTCCGTCTCTACGCGCGGTTTTGGCCCTGAGCTGCGCGCTCTGCTCCGGCCGAAGCCCCTCAGCCCCCCGCCTACCTGTGGATGTCTGCACCGCCGCGTCCGCTTCGTGGAAAGCCTGCAGCGCGGACTCCTTCCCGGGCAGGAAAGCCTTCCCGTCCTCCGCGTCCAGCCGCAGCTCCTGCGCCTTATCGAAGACCGCGTGCAGCGCCTGCGAACCGAACTTCCGCGCGGCCTCCTGGTGCTGCTGAGACGGGGAGAAGCCGCCGGGCAGCGACGCCATGAGCGTGGAGGTGAGCGCCATGCCCTGCGCCAGCCCGGAGCAGAAGCCGCCCTGCAGGCTCGGGATCTGCGGGTGCGGGTGGTGTCCCGCGGGGAGCGCCTGCTGCAGGGCCGGGGGGGGCGGCGGCGGCGGCTGCAGCACCACCGACCGGTAGGGCATGAACATCGGGTAGCCGGTGTAGACGAAGTGTCCCGGGCTGGGCTGCGGGGGCCCCCCGATCAGAGAGTCGATGCTGAAGGCGGTGGTGCTTCCGAGTGGCCGCTGCATCACCATGAAGGACGGACTGAACGCCGCGCTCATAGGACCGACCGCTGCAGCTCGAGGAGGCCGGGAAGGGAGCACTGAGGGCGGCTGCGGTGGGACCGAGGACCCCCGGTGGAGCCGCGGCGGTCACCGGAGGGAACCGGAGTTTACAGCTGCGATAATCCGATTAAAGGGAACCATTCCATCGGTGCGGCGGAGGGAGCAGAGTCACGGAGGAAACGATCACAAAACTTCTTTTTTTTCTTAATTTCCCCCAAAAAACGTCGACGCGTGTCCGCTGAGGCGCAGTTTGGAGAGCGTCCACTCCGCTGCAGCCTGACCGGAGCCCGACACCGCGGCCCGGACACTTCTGCTCCACTCACCCGCTGAGACACAGTGTGTATGTGTGTGTGTGAGTGTGTGTGTGTATGTGTGGGTGTCAGCTGTGAGTGAGTGTGTGTGTGTGTGTTTCCTGCCTCGCGCGCGTCCAGAGATGTTTTGGATTTAAATTGCGCTCCCCTCTGTTTAATTGCGCTGCCTTCCCTGCGCCAGCTCCGCCCCCTGGCCGCGCTCTGGCTCCTGATTGGTCGGCCCGGCTGATGTGACAGCTCGCCTCTGGTCTCCTGGATGAATGCCAATTACACAAATTGGGACCACAGGCCGTTTAAGAAAGTGAAAACACATCATCGTAAATAATAAGCTGCATATATTCAGTAAATAATTGCTTTATGAATCCCCCCTCAGAGAGAGCGTGTGTGTGTGTGTGTGTGTGTGTGTGTGTGTGTGTGTGTGTGTGTGTGTGTGTGTTAATATCCTCCTAGCACAATCAAATACACCTTCAACAACAAAAGACAAACTTCTTGAAATGAGTGATTCTACAAACACGAAATACAGACTTTTACTCTGAAAATCCTCTCTGAAACTAATGAATCAGGTCTTTTAGGTTATGTGACAAAAACAAACAAGATAAATGACTTTTCATCATCATGTGGTTGAGTGAATCCGAGCTCGTTTATCACAGGGGTTTAAAAAAAAGTTGAAAATACCGTCTCCAGGCTCCAGGAAATATGCTGACATGCTGTTAAATAAAACACACACACACACACACACACACACACACACACACGCACTGTGTCTTAACGAATCTTCAGACAATACCTGGTTTTCTTGTCCCAAATTTGCCTGAAAATGCCCAGATGTGGTGTTAAAAATGTGTGGTTTTGTCACTTTAAACACGGTAGACATCTCCCAAAGTGATGTTCTGAAATCCCGGTTATGTTGCCAGAAAGTTGCGTGGAAATGTTCAGGAGTGTTGTTAAAAAAAATGTGTTTTTGTCGCTATCAACACAGCTAGAAATGTCCCTACATGTCGTTAAATAAAATAACTCATTCTGTCACCACAAATTTGCCGGAAAACGCAGAGATGTGTGAAGAAGTTGTGGGATTGTCTCTATCAGTGCAGCCAGAAAAGTTGTTGTTAAAGAACATGCCTGGAAATGTTGTGACGTATCGTTAGAAATACCCGTTTTTGTCACATCAACCGCGGTTAGATGCCCCAAAAGAATCGTTCTAAAACACCCGTATTTGTCGCCACTAATTCGCCTGAAAATGTCCGGATGTGTAGTCGTAAACTTGTGGTTTTGTAGCTATAAACACTGCTAGAAATTTCCGGACGTGTCATCATAAAATACCCGGTTATGTTGCCATAAATTTGTCTCGAAATGTCACCACAGTTTTGCCTGAAAACGCCCAGATGTGTTGTTAAAAATATAGATCTTGTTGCTATCAGTGTGGCGAGAAATGTTCCAAATTGTCGTTAAAGAATAGCCCGTTTTTGTTGCCACAAACGCCTGCTAACATCTTGATGCATCTTTAGAAAATATCCAGATCTCACAAACACGGCTGGAAAAACCGTAAAAATCCGGAGATGTGAGGATAGAAACATGCGGTTTGCTGAACAATTCACTGGGTTTTGTCATAAAAACTCTATAATTTTAATTTAAATTAAAATTTGAAAAGAATACCTTGTTTTGTCGCTACAAACCCAATAAAAATATCTCGATGTGTTGGTAAAAATACCTGTTTTTTGTTTCCACTAACACGCCTGGAAACGTCCTGCTGTTTGTTAAAAATACCCAGTTTTGTTGTAACAAACATGTCCCAAAGATTAGTTAAAAATACCTGGTTTTGTCACCAAAAACACGTCCAGAGAAGTCCAGACATAAAAAGATAGCCAGTTTTCTCATCACAAAGACAGAGCTGTCCCAATATGAGGGTAAAAAATGTTTGTTTTTTTCTATAAAGAGGGCGGGAAATGTCCCAGCCTGCCGTTAAAAAATACCCAGTTTTGTTGCTACTAACCCACCAAAAATGTGCCAGCGTGTCATAAGTAAATGTCCAGTGTTGTTGCAGAATATTCTGCAGAAATGGCCCAACTTTTTGTTAAAAATACCCAGTTTTGGGGCTCCAAACCGGACCTGGAAATGTCTTAATATGTGGTTAGAGAAACTTAATTTTTTTTAATAAACATAACAATAAAATGTGTTAAACTCAAAATCCAAACTGTTTGTAGCTTCAGATTTGTCAGATGTGCAGCTGTGTCTGTCCTGGTTTTGTTGCTATGAACAGAGCAAAAATCATCAGAGGTTTTTAAAAATCTGCTTTTGTTGCCACAAACCTGCAAAATGTTCCAAAAGTGTTGTGAAAAAACACTCGTTTGTGTTGTGAGTTGATGATGATCAGAGATCTGCTGCCTCCTGCTCACATCTAACGTTTATTTAACACTCATGAAACGTTCAAATGACATCGCATCGGTGGTTTTACAGAAACGAGTTTTGTTGTGAAATCATCAACCGTCATTCGTTTCTCCGCCGCTCGTGTTTTCGTGACTCATGATGAGGCGTTTTGCAGATGATCATCCTGCGATTCATCTCCCCCAAAAACTGCAGCGCCGAGCGTTAAATCACAATGTTTGCTCCTGCGCCGGCATCAAGCTCCGTTTTAATGAATCCTGTAATGGCTTCCTCATCAATTAATGCGGCTCGTCGATGCCACCGGCGCTGCTGCCGCCGCCGCCGCATCCGTACACA